>NC_142783.1:10000-200000 GCF_988280905.1 Pimephales promelas | reverse complement strand
ATCTCTTCATGGGTTTTTAATGCACCACAACATAGAATGGGAAAAAAAAAACACCAGGACAGGCGAGAAGTGGTTTCAGCGGGACAGCATCTCTGGCCCAATTTGAGACACTCTTGCACTGTACTCCCTCTTTTAATGCACTTTAGACATTACACATAACACACACACACACACACACACACACACACACACACAAAAAGGGAAAAATAGGAAAAGATAGGGACTGATGAGATGTGGGGGAAGGTTATCTTATATTATATTATCTTATATTATATTATTTTATTATATCATATTATATTTTATACAGGATTGACAATGGCAATTATTGTTACATAGGAGGAAGGATGGAAATAAAAATCTACCAACACAATATGGGCAGTATGGTGGGAGTGGGATGGTGATGGTAATGACAATGGTAATAAATAATAAATGGTTACTTTGTGTACACACGCATACACATACCCACGCTCACACCCGCTCACATACACACTTCGACCAAACACTTAAATCACTCTTGCCACTGCTGGAATCATGGATTTACAAGATTGCCCACTACTGCACTATGTTGGTTTGTTTGAATGTATGTCTGACTGTTAAATAAAAAAATAAAAATAAAAAAAGAACACAAGGCTATAAAGATTCTTTTGTGAAGCTCTAATTAAATTGTGTGCACAATAAGTATAAGGAACATGTTATAACCGACTCACTTATGTTTTTGACGGTCTCGCTTGTTGACGGGGAGTAACAGGGAACACCACTGGCCATGAACGCTTCAGTGATCAGTCACAAATCACCACACCTTATAAACTTGTCATGCCATCACCTACATTATTCTTATCAGTCTGTTCATTTTAAGATTAAAGGACACATCGCAGACAGCTCTGCAAGAAGAAGTGCAGCATTTTGGTGTGCATGGTTATGAATTCGAACAGCGAGAAAGGGTAGGTAACCTATGTACCTAGCCCAAAAGCAAAAATGTAAGATAAAATAGACTGCAATCTTTAACAAGATTTTGTTTGTTTGTTTGTTTGTTCGTTATATTTGCTCTCTCTCATTAAATGTTTGCATTTAAGACTTCTTAATCTTGTGCTGGATTAAAACTAAGATATACTGTAGTATTTCTCTGTCTGGTTCAGCGCATTTAATTTATATGTAGGCTAATGTATAATTTTAAAGATTTTCAAGACATTAAATTAGTAAGCAACAGCAAATTTGCAAAACAAACAAACTGAATCTTGTTATTTTGCCATTAAGTGAAACAAAAAATGCTAAATAAGAACTTCAGTCATTTTGAATTTCATATGTATTGAGCAAATTTAGTCCTCATTTTTGGTCAGGTTTTTTTTTTTTCTTGCTCCGTGTCAATATATTTTCATATTAATCTAGTAAAAATGGAAGTCATTTAAAATCTTCCAGATTCATAAATGATGCAGTTTTTAAGATCACTATAGCCTACTGGTAGATGGGGTGGGTCGGCTACAGAAGACAAGGACATCAGTTTACAGTTTATGCATTAATTTATTGAATAATAATGATGATGATGATGATGATGATGATGATTTCCATTACACCAGAGTAGATGTTAAAACTTCACGCTGATTTGTACTCGGCTTTCGCCAAGTCAAGCACAAACAAAGACGTAGCTTTACAGTAAACTATTCTTCTCCTTATTTTGATTCATATATTTATTTATTGCTATTAAATTTTTCCGGTGACAAATTAATGTTTTTTTTTGGTCCAAATATAACTTATATCACAAAATAGTCGCCAAATATGGAAACTTGAGACCTTTCTGACCATTTGTGTTTTGTCAAGATTAGAAAAGGTTTTGATTATAGAGTAGCCTAGTTAAAAATAAAGTAAAGTAAGAAACTAGAATGGGTGGTAAACTAATACTTGAAGATTTAGTAGAAGTAAATTTGAAAAATAAAGAAAATAAGAAGTAATTTAAAGAGGGCTTACGGTTATTCCACATGGTATTTACCCATTGTAACAATAATGTTCAAAGTGAATGACAACTATTTTGAAAGACCATGCATAAACCAAACCCTGAAACAAATTTTGTGATGGAATATTAGTGTTGATATAAACATTTAACTAACTGAAAAGATCCTGCCAGTATTTCAATTTTACTGGACAAGAATAAATTAAATGATCAGTGGTTTCAGGCTCTACTAAACAAAAACACACTGATCTACTTCAAAACGAGTCTTTTATGCAAAACCTCAGCGGTAGGATACACATTATTAATAATCCTTAGCTGAATATCCTTCATTTTAGGTAGAATTGGGCATTTAAGGTATTTACAGAATTATTTAAAGTTTCATTTTTAAATTGCTTTAATTTGATGGTTTATTGAAAATAACTTGCATTTAATACATTCCCTGTTACTTTATTTCTATATTTTTTTAATGATCTTTATTAATGATCAATTTATCATTTCTAAATGAAGAATTGCATTTTTTGAACCAGTTATTTAAGAGTTTTCAGTGGTTCGTAAGATTACTTGCGTGTAAGTAAATGATTAATAAACTATTTAAATGTACATTCATACATCTTATTATTCAGGCATATAGTGATGGTTACTTAGTGTGTTAATAAATGCTTTATTAACATGCATTAATGCTGTAATTAAGGGTTAATTCGGGTAGTTGTAAAGCATTTAGTAGTGGTCAGTTGACTATGTTCGTGAGCTCATCTAAAGTGAGGACTAGTCATGCCTTGTAAAGCATTTATAAAGGCTGTTAAATATTTCTATGTTCTGTATCACTGCGTTGTGTTTGTTACGTTTTAAGCCCCGTTCACACCGCCAGCGATTTTGTCGCTGTGTGTCGCTCGGCTCTGTACTGTGATGTCGCTTGTGGCCGTTCGTAGTGCTGTCGCTCTGATGTTATTGGTAGACTGCACGTCTGGCCATATCTATACAAAAGACCATCACAAGTGATATATAATTTTAATTTGACTGGGAATAAATGACTAAAAAGAAACCATTGGGAGAGTGTTTTTATATTTCCACAGCAGTGTTCAGTGGATTAAATCATTTACTAGCTCAACGATCGATCAATGAACACATTAAACTCACTCATACAGTCACAGATTATAAAAACTTCATTCAAATTTGACAAATAATCAATTTTCGGTAACACTTTAGAATACTGTATCTTACTTACTGCATAACTAATAAGGAATTAATGAAGAACTAATAGGTAATTCTTTATTAACACTTAAGTCACTACTGTTAACTACTAAGGAAGTTGTGTTAACTAATCAGTATGTAATATAATTTTATGATTGTGTTAAGTATCAGTTAGTTAATCAATAGCTAATGAATTCTGTCATCCCTCCTGAAGAACTACCATTAATTATCTATTAATTAAGGTTCAAGAAAAATAACTATGAAGTAACTACTAATTAACAGTCAGTCATACACAGTAGTCAGTTTGTCATTCTTCAGCACTAATAAGAAAGATAAGAGCAGACATTTACCTATAGGCTATGATCTGCAAATAAGCAAAAACATATCATGTATATTACACCTTATTATTATTATAAGGTTGTAGTAAGTTTACAGTAAGGTTTACAGTAAGTTTGATTTGAGTCAGAAGTATGTGGTAATTCTTTATTAATTAGGGCCCGAGCACTAACAGTGCGAGGGACGGTTTTTGGACGATTTACACACTCAGTACTTTAACGAACTCCTCCTAGGGATTTAGTCGGATCGACTTCAAATTTCTGCTGTGCCTTCTAAAGGCATTGACGATGTAAAGTTGTGCTATCTGCACGTTTTCGTCGATGGGCGTGTCCGTGGCGTCGAAGATTCGCCATGAAACAGGAAGTTGTAGTAACTTGGCTGTAAATGCCCAGATCTGCACCAAATTGTACACATTTGACAAGAGTCCCGCCCTGAACAAATCTACATGCCGACATTCACCCTAAGTCATAGCGCCACCTGCTGACAACAGGAAATGACCTTTAACGAAGCAGCGAACCAAATTCACAGCCGCACCGGCTGAGCTGCAGAATATGCAACGCGGCCGCCTCACACCCCAACGAGCTACAGGTGCGAGGGCCCGCCCATCGCTGCTTGCAGCTTTAATTACTAATGGGTTCCCTGTATTGTCACTTTAGAATACTGTTTCAGGTTCTAAGTAATTCCTGAAGGACTATCTAATAATTATTTATTAATTACTAATAAGTTCCTTATATTTTTCCTTTAGAAGACTGTTTCAGGTTATAAGTAGCCTAATTCCTAGATAATTGTTTGATAATTATTTATTAATTACTAATGGGTTCCCTGTTTTGTCACTTTAGAATACTGTTCCAGCTTCTAAGTAATTCCTGCAGAATTATTTGATACTGATTTATTAATTACTAATAAGTTCCCTATATTTTCAGTTTCCCTCAGTCGTTGCCTCAAATACATGAATTTACTCAGTGTCATTCTATGCTGAGGAAAACAGACACACACAGTGCTGTATATAAAATATACAAATAATCTGAGGTTAGTTTTGTATGACTGTTCAGTAGTTACTTCTTAGTTATTTTTCTTTGAACCGTAATTAGTAGATAATTGGTAGTAGTTCTTCAGGAGGTGAGAGAATTCATTAGTTATTGATTAACTAACTGATACTTAACACAATCATAAAATTATATTACATACTAATTAGTTAACACATCTTCCTTAGTAGTTAACAGTAGTGAAGAAGTAGTTAATGAAGAATTACCTATTAGTTCGTCAATAATTCCTTATTAATTCTGCAGTAAGTAAGATACAGTATTCTAAAGTGTTCCCCAATTTTCTTGTCCCTAATAGTCAACGTAATGCAGCAGTGCAAACGTGCATCATAAAATTACAACACTCAAACTATAACGTTAAATGTATGAATTAAACTCACTTAGACTGTCAACAGTTTCTTTTCAATGCATCATTTTATTATCCATGTATGTGGTTACAGCCAAATCATATAAAACAGTGAAATCGTCCTCAAACTCTTTCTTTCTGTCTTGCCTGCCCTGCACTCGGTGACGTGAGCTCCACTGAAAGTCTTCTTTCCTATTCGTTGTCGCTCTCGAAAATCGCTTCTCATTAGCATAAAGTTGAAAATCCTCAACTTTTGTCGCTTGTCTCTTGCTGCTTGACACGCCCACATTCTGTCTCCAACGGTCACTGTCGCTCGTGTCGCCGGATGTCGCCAGTGTTCCATTGAAATGAATGGGATCTTGTCGCTTTGTCGCTGCGTGTCGCTGGCGGTGTGAACGGGGCTTTACTGTTTAGAAGATTGACGAGTCTTTATAAATGCTTTACAAAGCATGAATAGTCCTCAATTTAGATTAGCTCACAAAAATAGTTAACTAACCACTACTAAATGCTTTATAACTACCTGTATTTACTACATTTACTTACACTTTCTAAGTGATCTTATGAATGACTAACAACAGGGGCGCAACTACCCAGTTTCAGAGGGGTATGCAGCAAAAAAACCAACAAGCAACAACAAACTAATGGGCCGCCGATGTATGAGTTTTGTGGGCCGTTAAGACAAATAAATAAAAAAGGATGAGATGTATCGGCTGAAAAAGCACGTCGGCCCAGCGGGAATCTCCCGGTAGTCCCGATGGCAACTGAGATACATGCCTGGATGTCACATTTTAAATCCTACCTGTTGGCTTTCAGCAATGCATGCAGTTATTTAGCTGCTGTCACATCAATTGACATGCCATCTCCTTTTCTCTCTTTCTTTTTCTATTTTTAGCCCCACAGCATTTTGTTTTATCCATCTTTATCCAATGAGTCCAACAACTCATTACTCGTACCTGCTCGCTCAGCGCTCACGGCGCCCCCGCCCGCTCGCGATATTACCCGTCCCCCTTCTCCATGAGGGCGCCTACTCTAGTCTGGCTGTTAGTCCTCTAAAATTTTATATAACATTGAAGGAATGCAGAAATGCAGCTACATGTAGAAATACAATATAGCATATATATTTTGAAAAAAATTTTTTAACATCGCTTTGCCCCCCCCCCCCCATTGTGCTGCGCCGCATTTAGCACATACCCACTTTTTGCGCCACTAACTAACAACTCTTAAACAACTGGTTTGTAAATAATGCTATACTTCATTTAGAAATTATTTGGGGTGTGACGATACCTTCATGTCGCGATTCGATACATATCATGATGATGTTGAACTCACGATACGATAATATTGCAATACTCCAAGACATATGGTAAAAGTTTAACAAAAAATGTACTGTTGATTAAATGCTAAATTTGATATTACATTGTGGGTTTAAATGAATAGGCTTGGACTTGGTGCTTGTAACAATGGTGACACCAAAATAACAACTCATGATTCTGAAGCTGAAAATTCAGAATTATTTTAGATGACTGCCGTTTGAGAAATATTTTGACGCAAAAAAAAAAAAAAAAAAAAAAAACGAAACACCTTTTATCATTATTATTATAATTATTAATAATTATTATTTGTGAATTTCCCCACCACTTTTTGCCAGGGTCGATATTGTCCCCAGCACTTTTAAACATCTCGCGGCACGGATGTACCAATACAAATAAATAAAACATATCCGTATAACTAGTCTAGCAGAGCATTCATTTGTTAAATAAGAGGAGAAATAGCACGCTGAAATGTGTTGTTGTTTTTTTAAATCAAGTGATCAACGTACTCGTTGACTCAGTGGTGCTGATAAAGTGTTCTCTTGTGACTCGCGCTGCCACAAGGAACATCTTCACACGGACACGAGCTTGATCAGTTGCGGAGAAATCTCTATTCGTACCAGTGAAACCACAAAGTAAAATGCATTCAAACATTTTGTCATGTCCCTGCTTGACAACAACTTATAAACATAATCGGTTTTAATGAGAGGAAAAAAATAACTATGCGAGTGTGGATTAGAACTCAGAATCTCTTACACGTTAATCTAATGTTCTACCACTAGACCAGTGTTTCCCAACCCTGTTCCTGGCAGCACACCAACACTGCGTGTTTTCTTTGTCTCCCTTATCAAACACACCCGATTCAACTCATCAGCTCATTAACCCACCTGATTATGAGCTGATGGGTTGAATCAGGTGTGTTTGATAAGGGAGACAAAGAATACACGCAGTGTTGGTGTGCCGTCAGGAACAGGGTTGGGAAACACTGATCTAGACCATTGCACATACAGGGGAAATTTGGAAGGGGGGGGGGGGGATGCAAGGTCTGGAGGTGCATTTTTGTTGAACTTGAGACGCAAGCGCAACAGTTGCGCGAAAATCATTGGAACAGTGATGTATAAGAACAGTAGCAGAGGCTAATGGAAAAACTCGTTCTTTGTGAACAGCCCTTAATGCCAAAGAATGCTTTAATCAAGACATCTATATTTAGTTTTTTCACATGCATAAAATGAGTTAAATGAGTGTCAAATCAATTTCGAGTTATGTCACTCACTCCATGCGAGATCGAATTTTGCCTTATGATAGGCAGCCTATATTAATTTCAATACAACTATATTAATTTCTATACAACTATATTCAACAACATATAGAAATTAAATAATCGTTAGAGTTGTTTTATAAAGGTAGAAGCTGTTCTTAAAAAAAATGCCCGAAAAACAAAAAGTTATTTAAAGTCACGTCATCTTTTTTTTTCTTTGCATGATTGTGTTTATGGGGTGCAATATAACATGTATTCGTGGTTTTTCGTTTTTAAAAAGTCTTATTTTTTTTGGCTGGACGGTCTCTGGCGCTGGCCGGACGGGGCTGGACTGAACCAGCGAAGAGGAGAGCTCGGGCTCGGCTAACCCACCCTTGAGCCTCAACCCCAATCTCTTGATGTGAGCAAGGACGACATCTCGATGTCGAACCGCCTGCTGTTCTAATTGAGCTAGAATCAACCAGTTGTCTATATAATTCAGAATACGGATGCCCTGCAGCCTGAGCGGAGCTATAGCTACATCCATACACTTCGCGAATGTGCGGGGTGACAGTGCTAGGCCGAACGGAAGAACCCGATATTGGTATGCTTCGCCCCCGAAAGCAAACCTCAGGAACTTCCTGTGTTGAGGGAGGATAGATACATGGAAGTAAGCGTCCTTTAGACCTATCGCGACAAACCAGTCCTCGGATCTGATTTGTGACACGATCTGCTTTAGAGTGAGCATCTTGAACTTGAGCTTCCCTACAGTGTGATTTCAGAGACGCAGATCTAAAATAGGACGCAGCCCTCCATCTTTTTTCGGAACGATGAAGTACCGGCTGTAATACCCTAACTCCCTGCTGGGTGGAGGAACCCATTCTATAGCCCCTTTTTGTAGCAGCGTTTTTACCTCCTGTTCTAAAACCAGAGCCTGCTGGGGGCCCACCACCGTGGGCAGAACCCCTCTGAACCGAGGTGGACGCGTTCTGAACTGAATAGCATGCCCGTTCTTTATAATATTCAGGACCCACTGAGAAACATTGGGAAGCATTTCCCATTCCGCCAGGAACTCTACTAAGGGAACCAGCCTCTCGAGGCTGGCCTCTGGATGAACATCCCGAGTGACAGACACAGCACCCTGTAACATATTGGCAGGAAACAGCTGGTCTGAGCACTCCCCAACCCCCCTCGGAGGGGGCGAGCGTCCCTCGGGAAATCACTCGCCGAGTCTCTCTACACCCTGTATAGGCAGGGTTAGTAGAACAGACCCCTGAGAGTATCGAGAAAGACAGGGCACCATGTTCTTGTGCGGTGAACTCAAGTCTTTCCCGATGGGGACCACCCTCAGAGTCCTGACGTTCAGCCTGTCAGGATTTTTTCGACGCGGCCTTCTTGGCGACAATGACTGTCCTCAGATCAGTCCTGCCCCGAGACGGCCGCGCCGGAGAGCGCCTCGCCTCGTCCCTCCAGTTTCTCTGTGGGGGGGCACGAGACGCGACACTCTGCATCTGCTGCGTTCTCTTGTGAGACAAACTCGATCGCTGGGGCTGCGATCTATCAGCAGCCGCGGAGACACGCACTTTCAGCGGGATATATTTATGAAAGGCAGGTGCCTGCTTTTTCTCCTCTTGGAATTTCTCCGTGACTGAGTGTAACGCATCACCAAAGAGTCCCGCCGGCGAAAGAGGAGCGTTTAAAAAGAGAGCCTCATCTTTCTCTTTCATTGATGTTTGGCTTAACCATAAATGCCTCTCTGTAGCCACCAAAGCTGCCATAGACCGGCCGATTAATTTTGCGGTCTCCTTAGTAGCGCGGATGGCGAGATCCACGGTCTGCCTAAGCTCGCTGACAGTATCTGCAGAAATCCCCCCCCTTGCACACATCTTTCAGCATATCAGCCTGATAAGCCTGCAGAATGGCCATAGTATGCAAGCACGTAGCCGTCTGCTAAGGTTAAAGTAAGCTTTCCCCACCAGCGCAGAAGTGTTTTTCAGTGGTTTGGATGGAAGCGCCGGTGCTTTAAGTGAAGACGCCGAAGCCGGAAAGAGATAGCTCGCGAGCGTCTCCTCCACCTTCGGCCTCGTCACGTATCCAGCAGACTTTGCACCACGGATATTACCATATGCATTAGATTGATATGTGTGAATTCTGCTGGAAACCGGTCTAACCCAGGTCCTCGATACCTCAGTATGAAGATCTGGGAAGAACGGCAAGCACCGGCGAGAGGGTTGAGGTCGTGCAGACATAAATCTATCGTCTAATTTGCTTTTGACTTTAGACTCCTGTCTATCAGCTGGCCACTCGATACTGAGCTTTTCAACCTCACAAGACAAAACATCCATCAACCCTTGTTCCTTTACAGTACAGTGTGACAAACTGGTATTCGTAGTGCCCGCTGCTGGTAGAGAACGCAGTTTTCCATTCGTCCCCTTCTCGAATGCGTATGAGGTTGTAGGCGGAGCGTAGATTGAGCTTAGTGTAAACTTTAGCAGTTCTTAGTTGTTCCAAGGCTGCAGGAACCAGAGGCAGTGGATATCTGAATTTGACTGTTATATCATTTAGACCCCGATAATCAATGCAGGGACGGGGACCCCCATCCTTCTTTTCCACAAAGAAGAATCCCGCTGCCGCTGGTGAAGTGGATGGTCGAATGAAACCCTTAGACAGTTCTTCTTCAATGTATGATCTCATTGCGTTAGCCTCAGTTTCGGATAGTCGAAAGATTCTACCTCTAGGTGGTGTGGTGTCAGGTAATAGTTTAATGGCACAGTCACTAGGTCGATGTGGTGGAAGTTGTGAGGCTTTAGTTTTGCTGAACACTTCCATCAAGTCAACATACTCAGGGGGTACATATGGTGCTGTGTTGAGCTCTTGAGTAATGAAAGTAGTCTTTACTGGGATCAAGGGGGTTGGCTTCAGGCATTTGGAATAGCAGGTGGGATCCCAACGTATGATCTGTTTCTCACGCCAGGAAATTTGTGGATTGTGGTCCTGCAGCCAGGGTAAACCAAGGATGATTGGGTTATGTGGAGAGTAAATGACGAAGAGGTGTGTTGTTTCAGTATGTAGTGCTCCAACTTGTAGACACAGATCAGTGGTGGTATACTGAACATGGCCAGTCCCCAGGGGGCGCCCATCTAGTGCGGCCACTGCCAAAGGAGATTCACAACGGGTTAGGGGTATCTTATACTGTCGTACTAGGCCTTCATCAATAAAATTGCCTGCTGCCCCAGAGTCTAGTAAAGCCTGAGTGGTGATCGTTTCAGACTGACAGGTTAATGTTATTGGTAATTCCATACATCTATTGGTTGATATGGCGGAAATCAGCAAACTCACCCTGCGGTTGTGTGTCTGAGAGGGTCGAGACGGGCAATCAGCTCTCAGATGTCCTGCTTGGCCACAGTATAAGCAAAGGTGGTTTCTGAGGCGGCGTTCACGTTCCTCTGTGGAAAGATGGGTTCGCCCGACTTGCATGGGTTCAGTGGGGTCACTAGGTTGACTCATTTGGCTGGAAGAACATGTAGGTCGGTAAGATCTCCGAGACTGAATAAGGTTGTCAATGCGAATAGCCAAGTCAATGAATTGATCTAGGGTTTTGTCTTCATCACGACATGCAAGTTCTGACTGCAAGTCAGAATTTAATCCCTGGCAGAACAGCAGTTTTAATGTATCGTCTACCCACACAGTTTGGGCAGCGAGAGTGCGAAACGTCAGAGCAAATTCAGCTGCAGTATCTCTTCCCTGACGAAGTGCAAGAAGTTGTTCCCCAGCATTCCTTCCTCCTTCAGCATGTTCAAACACTTCTCGTAAACGTTGAATAAAGTTACTGTAAGTGGTGTGCTGGAATCCTTGGTTGTCCCAGACGGCTGTTGCCCAATCCAATGCTTTTCCCGTGAGCAACGAGCACACCAACGAAATCTTACTGTTATCCGTTGAGCATAACGACGGTTGTTGAGCCAGGAAGATGGAACACTGCATAAGGAAGCCTTTACATTTGTTTGGGGAACCATCAAATTTCTCTGGAAAAGCTAAACGTGGATTAGCAGATAGTGGGCTGTGAGGCATTTCAGTCGGTACCGGATCTGGGTGAGGCGCTGGGGCAGTGGGCGGAGACACAGGCTGATGGAGACTCTGTACTGCTTTCATCAACTCCTCTGTCATGATGGTGAGTCGACTTAGTTGTTGATGGTGAGCTGCCAGTTGATTCGCTTGGGCAGAAAGCTCGCTGGTAAGATGCCTGAAAACTGCTGGATCTGTAGGTGGCGAAGTTTTTTGTAACGAAGACGCAGGCTGAGTAGAATCCATGTGCAGTTTATTCAAATTTAGCAAGCTCAGTGTTCAAAACAGTCATGGGTCGGAATACCAGGGCAGACAACAGTATCAGAGACAGGGCATAAATCGTAGTCTTACTCATTTTTCTCACTCATTTTTGTTTTTAAATATATATGTAGCAAATGCAACATTTAATAATATACATAAAATGTATTTAAGGGGGCCGAAGGCCAATTTAGCTCAAAGGGAAATGATTCATTGAGTTGCAATGAATCTATGGAACCGAATCACTGAACCGAGCAAATGACTCGCTTAGAATTCATTTGAACGGGCCGTAATTATAACCAAATCTATAGTGAAACACTATGTCTTAGCAAGGTAACTTTAGATCGAACAGTACAAGACATTAAATGTGCAAACACGACACAAGAAAATGTATCTTTTCAAATATATGGAAGGCTTTATTAGCTATTCTAAACACAACTATAAGGTCTAAACATAATCACGCACACACACACACATTCATACAGTCGCGAAAGGGAAAGAGTGAGAGAAAGTTTCAACTTTCTATATGCACGTAAGACATGACTGAAAGGACCACCAAGCATTAATTTGAACCTTCATTTCTTAGAGAGGTTATTCAATTAACATTAGCACCAGTTCAGTTAGAGCCTGGAGTACTTGCGCTTTGTAGTGGCTGAGGGAATTTCCTTTGTCTGCGTTGCGTCGAAGGGGAGTTTCCCGGCCGGGTCCGTTGCTAGGTTGGTTGTCTTTGAAGTGCAGGAATGGAAGTTTCGCCGCTGGTCACGTGTGATTAGCAAGCGAATGAGAGTCTTTTCCAATTCGAAACGTGTTGCAAACTTAACTTTGAAACGAGACTTTTACGAAAAAGGAAATAAAGGAAAGAAATGAAAGTAAGACGAGTCGGATGGCTTGACTGAGCTGAATTGTAACCCTGATCTTGATGGGTTATTCGTCTGCTGGTCGAATTTGGTCTAGTCGATGTAGAAGCATGTGGACATGTTCTTTGTTTCAGAGATAAGCACGAACAGAACACTCTCTTGCTGGTTTTAGAGAGAGGCACGGACTTAACAGTTACAAACACGAACAAAAATCTAACAGGCACGGAACATTGAACGGAACAACATCTCCAAAAAAAAAAATCTCCAAAATCTAAACATGAGGTCCTTTGTTCGGATCTTTAACTTAAACTCTAGTCCAACCTCCAAGAAACTTCAGGCCAATGGGTAATGGCATGATCTCAGGAGGTGGATCTACTTCTTGATTATCATAATTTATGCATGGTCTGTGAGCTGGTCTCCAGCACTTAGCAGGGAACAAAAGAACACAGTTTAAGATTATAAATTATAATCATACAACAAAGCATTTTAGACAGATTTCAGTCAAGCCATCTTTTGAATTAGGAGAATACGGTTCGTTTAAGCGTAAACGAGGCATTCACACTTCTAATGGTTGTATAACAATTACGAGAGTTAATAGTTAACAAAAATTACACGATTATTATGTGATCTAAGCATAATAACACATGAAGTGTAGGAACAACAAGAATTATGATTGGTTGTAGGTCCAAGATTTGTTCTGTGGTGAGTTTATATGATTTTATGCGTGAGATCTCAGAGAGATCTCAACAGTGAGGTCGCTGAGAGTTCAACTCGTAGGGGACGAGGAGAGGTGTTCCGTTGAACATCTCTGTCAGGGAATCAAAGGGGTCTTTGTTGTGAGCTTCTCGTTCCACCATTTTGGAGCCGATTTGTCTTAGTAAAACATTACCATATTGACATGTTCGTCCTGTTTAGTGCCCATCTCTTGGGCCTGTGGGGCAATAAAATTCTTCTCTGAGTGGGGGAAGATTATCCCCTAAAGCAAACCAAATGTTGCAATAAACTACATTACAGATGATCTTGTAATAAAATAAAAAAAATGACAAAACTATTTCTTTTTGTTGATTTTCAGTTTTTTCAATAATAGCCATTATAAAAGGTACAAAAAGATATACAGTAAAGCTTAAATAACATCAAGAAACAATTCAGTCAGTCAAAATTTAGCGCTCAAAGATATGAAACTTCACGTAGCCTTCTGCCAAAACTATTGGCCAGGGAACGAATTATAGATTCACGAGACCAAAGATCACCTGTTAGGTCTGTACAAGACGAACTATATCTCCTGTTTAACCACTATAAAGACGTTCGAGTCAGCGGCAAACATCAGAACAACTAGCCGAGGAAAGGCTGTTCCAGCCGGGGGACACGAGCGCGAGCGTCCGGTGATCGCTTGGAATGGATCTCAGTTAAATTATCATAAATCTATAAATAAACCACAGATTTGAGCTTTAAAAAACACTTTCTCGCACGAAAAACTCTTAAAACTACATTTCGTGACACAATAACAGTAGTATTATATTTCAACTGTATGCTTCTAATGTCCTTGTAGCATGCGCGAGTGACGATACTCTGTCCACCAATCAGCGTTCTGCAGTGAGTCTAGCGCCACCTTTTAGTACCCTTTCACTGCGCTAGGAACCCTAATGGAAGGGTACCCAAAAAGTGGTACGGTACGGTTCAGCTTTTTGGTACCATTCACAACTTTTAACAATGGAAATGCAAATAATTGCGTACCAAACCGAACTGTACCGTACCGTACCACTCAGTGGAAACAAGCCATTAGTCTCTCTCAGGTGAGAATCACCTAATTAAACATGATGAGGGCTGGCCTGTTCACACCCATTCGCATATTGCCTTGGCAAACAAATATGTTTTTCACAATATAACCTAATTTACAGTTTTATGTGAAAGATTAGGCATGATTTTCAGATCATTGTGAAGAAAAAACCCTAGGCAACAACATCCATTAGTCAAAAGTCTTGTGGATACAGATTTCAAATGTGTTTTGTGGCCTTATTTCAGAAACTTTCATTTTTAGTTTTTTCAATAACCATGCATAAACATTATTCTCAAAAATACAAACATGTACATACATGTTGCTCACATATTATGGTATCCCTGTAAATATAGTGTAATTTCACCTGTGCCATTAATATGTTTATAAGCAACTGTCAGGGCATGTCAGAACATCTCAAGGATCCAAAATACACCTTGGTCCCCAGAGGGTTAATGTCTTCTTTATCTTAATCTGATTTAATCTAAGGCTGTGACTGGAAGTCAGTTGTAGTTCTTTTGTTTCTGTTTCCTTCAGTGATTCTGCTTGTTCACAGCAGATGTTTATCATTAATAATCAATCATCATCCAATTAGTCACTTAATGATCTCATTAACTTTAACACTCTGTAGAGTGGGAAAATATGTACTCTGAGCAGTGTTGATTTAACCCTGGGGATTTTGCTGTGTTGAAACAAAACCTAATTATATTTGTTTTACTTTTAGGTATGATGGCAGAAGGAAATCTGTCCTTACCATATGTAAGTAAATCTATGTTAAATAATTCAGTGAATTTAACATTAAATTTAAGGAAAATACAACCCTAACCCTAACTTAATAATACTATAATAGAAAAGGGAATATAAAAATAAGTGATATTTAAAAGAACCAAAATTCAATTGATTATAAAAAAAGAAATAAAGAACAATTAAATATGTATTTTCACAGTATATTTGTGGTGGACGTTTTACGGATGTACGACAACACTGGCGACAAACACCCCTCAAATATATTCAAATCTTGCGTCAACGTTGACAACTGATGCAGCAACTACAATTATTTATGATACCAATACAACTGTTGGTGCAACAACAACAACAACAACAACAACAACAACAACAACAACAACAAATTTGGCATCCACAGGTAACCCTCCAACCTCCTCAACTGTAGCAGAAACATTGACAACTGATGTTGGAACAACAACTATGTCTGACACAACAACAACAACTGTTGGTGAAACAACAACAACTTTGGCATCCACAAGTACCCTTCCAACATCCTCAACTGTAGCACTGACATCATCAACTGATGCAGCAACTACAACTCTATCAGACACAACAACAACTGTTGGTGAAACAAAATCAACAACTTTGGCATCCACCAGTAACCCTCGAACATCCTCAACTGTAGTACCAAAGTCAACAACTGATGCTGAAACAACAACTATTTCTGACACAACAACAAGTGTTGGTGAAACAACATCAACAACTTTGGCATCCACAAGTAACCCCCCAACATCCACAACTGTAGCACCAATGTCGAAAACTAATGTTGGAAGAACAACTATGTCTGACACAACAACAATTGTTGGTGAAACAACATCAACAAATTTGGCATCCACAAGCAACCCTCCAACATCCACAACTGTAGCACCAATGTCGAAAACTAATGTTGGAAAAACAACTATGTCTGACACAACAACAATTGTTGGTGAAACAACATCAAAAACTTTGGCATCCACAAGTAACCCCCCAACATCCACAACTGTAGCACCAATGTCGAAAACTAATGTTGGAAGAACAACTATGTCTGACACAACAACAATTGTTGGTGAAACAACATCAACAAATTTGGCATCCACAAGCAACCCTCCAACATCCACAACTGTAGCACCAATGTCGAAAACTAATGTTGGAAGAACAACTATGTCTGACACAACAACAATTGTTGGTGAAACAACATCAACAAATTTGGCATCCACAAGCAACCCTCCAACATCCACAACTGTAGCACCAATGTCGAAAACTAATGTTGGAAGAACAACTATGTCTGACACAACAACAATTGTTGGTGAAACAACATCAACAAATTTGGCATCCACAAGCAACCCTCCAACATCCACAACTGTAGCACCAATGTCGAAAACTAATGTTGGAAGAACAACTATGTCTGACACAACAACAATTGTTGGTGAAACAACATCAACAACTTTGGCATCCACAAGTAACTCTCCAACATCCACAACTGTAGCACCAATGTCGAAAACTAATGTTGGAAGAACAACTATGTCTGACACAACAACAATTGTTGGTGAAACAACATCAAAAACTTTGGCATCCACAAGTAACTCTCCAACATCCACAACTGTAGCACCAATGTCGAAAACTAATGTTGGAAGAACAACTATGTCTGACACAACAACAATTGTTGGTGAAACAACATCAACAAATTTGGCATCCACAAGCAACCCTCCAACATCCACAACTGTAGCACCAATGTCGAAAACTAATGTTGGAAGAACAACTATGTCTGACACAACAACAATTGTTGGTGAAACAACATCAACAAATTTGGCATCCACAAGCAACCCTCCAACATCCACAACTGTAGCACCAATGTCGAAAACTAATGTTGGAACAACAACTATGTCTGACACAACAACAATTGTTGGTGAAACAACATCAACAACTTTGGCATCCACAAGTAACTCTCCAACATCCACAACTGTAGCACCAATGTCGAAAACTAATGTTGGAAGAACAACTATGTCTGACACAACAACAATTGTTGGTGAAACAACATCAACAACTTTGGCATCCACAAGTAACTCTCCAACATCCACAACTGTAGCACCAATGTCGAAAACTAATGTTGGAACAACAACTATGTCTGACACAACAACAATTGTTGGTGAAACAACATCAACAAATTTGGCATCCACAAGCAACCCTCCAACATCCACAACTGTAGCACCAATGTCGAAAACTAATGTTGGAACAACAACTATGTCTGACACAACAACAATTGTTGGTGAAACAACATCAACAAATTTGGCATCCACAAGCAACCCTCCAACATCCACAACTGTAGCACCAATGTCGAAAACTAATGTTGGAAGAACAACTATGTCTGACACAACAACAATTGTTGGTGAAACAACATCAACAACTTTGGCATCCACAAGTAACTCTCCAACATCCACAACTGTAGCACCAATGTCGAAAACTAATGTTGGAAGAACAACTATGTCTGACACAACAACAATTGTTGGTGAAACAACATCAAAAACTTTGGCATCCACAAGTAACTCTCCAACATCCACAACTGTAGCACCAATGTCGAAAACTAATGTTGGAAGAACAACTATGTCTGACACAACAACAATTGTTGGTGAAACAACATCAACAAATTTGGCATCCACAAGCAACCCTCCAACATCCACAACTGTAGCACCAATGTCGAAAACTAATGTTGGAAGAACAACTATGTCTGACACAACAACAATTGTTGGTGAAACAACATCAACAAATTTGGCATCCACAAGCAACCCTCCAACATCCACAACTGTAGCACCAATGTCGAAAACTAATGTTGGAACAACAACTGTGTCTGACACAACAACAATTGTTGGTGAAACAACATCAACAACTTTGGCATCCACAAGTAACTCTCCAACATCCACAACTGTAGCACCAATGTCGAAAACTAATGTTGGAAGAACAACTATGTCTGACACAACAACAATTGTTGGTGAAACAACATCAACAACTTTGGCATCCACAAGTAACTCTCCAACATCCACAACTGTAGCACCAATGTCGAAAACTAATGTTGGAACAACAACTATGTCTGACACAACAACAATTGTTGGTGAAACAACATCAACAAATTTGGCATCCACAAGCAACCCTCCAACATCCACAACTGTAGCACCAATGTCGAAAACTAATGTTGGAAGAACAACTATGTCTGACACAACAACAATTGTTGGTGAAACAACATCAACAACTTTGGCATCCACAAGTAACTCTCCAACATCCACAACTGTAGCACCAATGTCGAAAACTAATGTTGGAAGAACAACTATGTCTGACACAACAACAATTGTTGGTGAAACAACATCAACAAATTTGGCATCCACAAGCAACCCTCCAACATCCACAACTGTAGCACCAATGTCGAAAACTAATGTTGGAAGAACAACTATGTCTGACACAACAACAATTGTTGGTGAAACAACATCAACAACTTTGGCATCCACAAGTAACTCTCCAACATCCACAACTGTAGCACCAATGTCGAAAACTAATGTTGGAAGAACAACTATGTCTGACACAACAACAATTGTTGGTGAAACAACATCAACAAATTTGGCATCCACAAGCAACCCTCCAACATCCACAACTGTAGCACCAATGTCGAAAACTAATGTTGGAAGAACAACTATGTCTGACACAACAACAATTGTTGGTGAAACAACATCAAAAACTTTGGCATCCACAAGTAACTCTCCAACATCCACAACTGTAGCACCAATGTCGAAAACTAATGTTGGAAGAACAACTATGTCTGACACAACAACAATTGTTGGTGAAACAACATCAACAAATTTGGCATCCACAAGCAACCCTCCAACATCCACAACTGTAGCACCAATGTCGAAAACTAATGTTGGAAGAACAACTATGTCTGACACAACAACAATTGTTGGTGAAACAACATCAACAAATTTGGCATCCACAAGCAACCCTCCAACATCCACAACTGTAGCACCAATGTCGAAAACTAATGTTGGAACAACAACTGTGTCTGACACAACAACAATTGTTGGTGAAACAACATCAACAACTTTGGCATCCACAAGTAACTCTCCAACATCCACAACTGTAGCACCAATGTCGAAAACTAATGTTGGAAGAACAACTATGTCTGACACAACAACAATTGTTGGTGAAACAACATCAACAACTTTGGCATCCACAAGTAACTCTCCAACATCCACAACTGTAGCACCAATGTCGAAAACTAATGTTGGAACAACAACTATGTCTGACACAACAACAATTGTTGGTGAAACAACATCAACAAATTTGGCATCCACAAGCAACCCTCCAACATCCACAACTGTAGCACCAATGTCGAAAACTAATGTTGGAACAACAACTATGTCTGACACAACAACAATTGTTGGTGAAACAACGTCAAAAACTTTGGCATCCACAAGTAACCCTCCAACATCCACAACTGTAGCACCAATGTCGAAAACTAATGTTGGAAGAACAACTATGTCTGACACAACAACAATTGTTGGTGAAACAACATCAACAACTTTGGCATCCACAAGCAACCCTCCAGCATCCACAACTGTAGCACCAATGTCGAAAACTAATGTTGGAAGAACAACAATGTCTGACACAACATCAACAACTTTGGCATCCACAAGCAACCCTCCAACATCCACAACTGTAGCACCAATGTCGAAAACTAATGTTGCAAGAACAACAATGTCTGACACAACAACAACAACTTTGGCATCCACAAGCAACCCTCCAACATCCACAACTGTAGCACCAATGTCGAAAACTAATGTTGGAAGAACAACTATGTCTGACACAACAACAATTGTTGGTGAAACAACATCAACAACTTTGGCATCCACAAGCAACCCTCCAACATCCACAACTGTAGCACCAATGTCGAAAACTAATGTTGGAACAACAACTATGTCTGACTCAACAACAATTGTTGGTGAAACAACGTCAAAAACTTTGGCATCCACAAGTAACCCTCCAACATCCACAACTGTAGCACCAATGTCGAAAACTAATGTTGGAAGAACAACTATGTCTGACACAACAACAATTGTTGGTGAAACAACATCAACAACTTTGGCATCCACAAGCAACCCTCCAACATCCACAACTGTAGCACCAATGTCGAAAACTAATGTTGGAAGAACAACAATGTCTGACACAACAACAACAACTTTGGCATCCACAAGCAACCCTCCAACATTCACAACTGTAGCACCAATGTCGAAAACTAATGTTGGAAGAACAACAATGTCTGACACAACAACAACAACTTTGGCATCCACAAGCAACCCTCCAACATCCACAACTGTAGCACCAATGTCGAAAACTAATGTTGGAAGAACAACAATGTCTGACACAACAACAACAACTTTGGCATCCACAAGCAACCCTCCAACATTCACAACTGTAGCACCAATGTCGAAAACTAATGTTGGAAGAACAACTATGTCTGACACAACAACAAATGTTGGTGAAACAATATCAACAACTTTGGCATCCACAAGCAACCCTCCAACATCCACAACTGTAGCACCAATGTCGAAAACTAATGTTGGAAGAACAACTATGTCTGACACAACAACAATTGTTGGTGAAACAACATCAACAACTTTGGCATCCACAAGCAACCCTCCAACATCCACAACTGTAGCACCAATGTCGAAAACTAATGTTGGAACAACAACTATGTCTGACACAACAACAATTGTTGGTGAAACAACGTCAAAAACTTTGGCATCCACAAGTAACCCTCCAACATCCACAACTGTAGCACCAATGTCGAAAACTACTGTTGGAAGAACAACTATGTCTGACACAACAACAATTGTTGGTGAAACAACATCAACAACTTTGGCATCCACAAGCAACCCTCCAACATCCACAACTGTAGCACCAATGTCGAAAACTAATGTTGGAAGAACAACTATGTCTGACACAACAACAATTGTTGGTGAAACAACATCAACAACTTTGGCATCCACAAGCAACCCTCCAACATCCACAACTGTAGCACCAATGTCGAAAACTAATGTTGGAACAACAACTATGTCTGACTCAACAACAATTGTTGGTGAAACAACGTCAAAAACTTTGGCATCCACAAGTAACCCTCCAACATCCACAACTGTAGCACCAATGTCGAAAACTAATGTTGGAAGAACAACAATGTCTGACACAACAACAACAACTTTGGCATCCACAAGCAACCCTCCAACATCCACAACTGTAGCACCAATGTCGAAAACTAATGTTGGAAGAACAACAATGTCTGACACAACAACAACAACTTTGGCATCCACAAGCAACCCTCCAACATCCACAACTGTAGCACCAATGTCGAAAACTAATGTTGGAAGAACAACAATGTCTGACACAACAACAATTGTTGGTGAAACAACATCAACAACTTTGGCATCCACAAGCAACCCTCCAACATCCACAACTGTAGCACCAATGTCGAAAACTAATGTTGGAACAACAACTATGTCTGACACAACAACAATTGTTGGTGAAACAACATCAACAACTTTGGCATCCACAAGCAACCCTCCAACATCCACAACTGTAGCACCAATGTCGAAAACTAATGTTGGAAGAACAACTATGTCTGACACAACAACAATTGTTGGTGAAACAACATCAACAAATTTGGCATCCACAAGCAACCCTCCAACATCCACAACTGTAGCACCAATGTCGAAAACTAATGTTGGAACAACAACTATGTCTGACACAACAACAATTGTTGGTGAAACAACATTAACAACTTTGGCATCCACAAGCAACCCTCCAACATCCACAACTGTAGCACCAATGTCGAAAACTAATGTTGGAAGAACAACAATGTCTGACACAACAACAACAACTTTGGCATCCACAAGCAACCCTCCAACATCCACAACTGTAGCACCAATGTCGAAAACTAATGTTGGAAGAACAACAATGTCTGACACAACAACAACAACTTTGGCATCCACAAGCAACCCTCCAACATCCACAACTGTAGCACCAATGTCGAAAACTAATGTTGGAAGAACAACTATGTCTGACACAACAACAATTGTTGGTGAAACAACATCAACAACTTTGGCATCCACAAGCAACCCTCCAACATCCACAACTGTAGCACCAATGTCGAAAACTAATGTTGGAAGAACAACAATGTCTGACACAACAACAATTGTTGGTGAAACAACATCAACAACTTTGGCATCCACAAGCAACCCTCCAACATCCACAACTGTAGCACCAATGTCGAAAACTAATGTTGGAACAACAACTATGTCTGACACAACAACAATTGTTGGTGAAACAACATCAACAAATTTGGCATCCACAAGCAACCCTCCAACATCCACAACTGTAGCACCAATGTCGAAAACTAATGTTGGAACAACAACTATGTCTGACACAACAACAATTGTTGGTGAAACAACATCAACAACTTTGGCATCCACAAGCAACCCTCCAACATCCACAACTGTAGCACCAATGTCGAAAACTAATGTTGGAAGAACAACTATGTCTGACACAACAACAATTGTTGGTGAAACAACATCAACAAATTTGGCATCCACAAGCAACCCTCCAACATCCACAACTGTAGCACCAATGTCGACAACTGATGCTGGAACAACAACTATGTCTGACACAACAACAATTGTTGGTGAAACAACATTAACAACTTTGGCATCCACAAGCAACCCTCCAACATCCACAACTGTAGCACCAATGTCGAAAACTAATGTTGGAAGAACAACTATGTCTGACACAACAACAATTGTTGGTGAAACAACTTTAACAACTTTGGCATCCACAAGTAACCCTCCAACATCCACAACTGTAGCACCAATGTCGAAAACTAATGTTGGAAGAACAACTATGTCTGACACAACAACAATTGTTGGTGAAACAACATTAACAACTTTGGCATCCACAAGCAACCCTCCAACATCCACAACTGTAGCACCAATGTCGAAAACTAATGTTGGAAGAACAACTATGTCTGACACAACAACAATTGTTGGTGAAACAACATTAACAACTTTGGCATCCACAAGCAACCCTCCAACATCCACAACTGTAGCACCAATGTCGAAAACTAATGTTGGAACAACAACTATGTCTGACACAACAACAATTGTTGGTGAAACAACATCAACAACTTTGGCATCCACAAGCAACCCTCCAACATCCACAACTGTAGCACCAATGTCGAAAACTAATGTTGGAAGAACAACTATGTCTGACACAACAACAATTGTTGGTGAAACAACATCAACAAATTTGGCATCCACAAGCAACCCTCCAACATCCACAACTGTAGCACCAATGTCGACAACTGATGCTGGAACAACAACTATGTCTGACACAACAACAATTGTTGGTGAAACAACATTAACAACTTTGGCATCCACAAGCAACCCTCCAACATCCACAACTGTAGCACCAATGTCGAAAACTAATGTTGGAAGAACAACTATGTCTGACACAACAACAATTGTTGGTGAAACAACATTAACAACTTTGGCATCCACAAGTAACCCTCCAACATCCACAACTGTAGCACCAATGTCGAAAACTAATGTTGGAACAACAACTATGTCTGACACAACAACAATTGTTGGTGAAACAACATCAACAAATTTGGCATCCACAAGCAACCCTCCAACATCCACAACTGTAGCACCAATGTCAAAAACTAATGTTGGAAGAACAACTATGTCTGACACAACAACAAATGTTGGTGAAACAATATCAACAACTTTGGCATCCACAAGCAACCCTCCAACATCCACAACTGTAGCACCAATGTCGAAAACTAATGTTGGAAGAACAACTATGTCTGACACAACAACAATTGTTGGTGAAACAACATCAACAAATTTGGCATCCACAAGCAACCCTCCAACATCCACAACTGTAGCACCAATGTCGAAAACTAATGTTGGAAGAACAACTATGTCTGACACAACAACAATTGTTGGTGAAACAACATCAACAAATTTGGCATCCACAAGCAACCCTCCAACATCCACAACTGTAGCACCAATGTCGAAAACTAATGTTGGAAGAACAACTATGTCTGACACAACAACAATTGTTGGTGAAACAACATCAACAAATTTGGCATCCACAAGCAACCCTCCAACATCCACAACTGTAGCACCAATGTCGAAAACTAATGTTGGAACAACAACTATGTCTGACACAACAACAATTGTTGGTGAAACAACATCAACAACTTTGGCATCCACAAGCAACCCTCCAACATCCACAACTGTAGCACCAATGTCGAAAACTAATGTTGGAAGAACAACAATGTCTGACACAACAACAACAACTTTGGCATCCACAAGCAACCCTCCAACATCCACAACTGTAGCACCAATGTCGAAAACTAATGTTGGAAGAACAACAATGTCTGACACAACAACAACAACTTTGGCATCCACAAGCAACCCTCCAACATCCACAACTGTAGCACCAATGTCGAAAACTAATGTTGGAAGAACAACAATGTCTGACACAACAACAACAACTTTGGCATCCACAAGCAACCCTCCAACATCCACAACTGTAGCACCAATGTCGAAAACTAATGTTGGAAGAACAACTATGTCTGACACAACAACAATTGTTGGTGAAACAACATCAACAACTTTGGCATCCACAAGCAACCCTCCAACATCCACAACTGTAGCACCAATGTCGAAAACTAATGTTGGAAGAACAACTATGTCTGACACAACAACAATTGTTGGTGAAACAACATCAACAAATTTGGCATCCACAAGCAACCCTCCAACATCCACAACTGTAGCACCAATGTCGAAAACTAATGTTGGAACAACAACTATGTCTGACACAACAACAATTGTTGGTGAAACAACATTAACAACTTTGGCATCCACAAGCAACCCTCCAACATCCACAACTGTAGCACCAATGTCGAAAACTAATGTTGGAAGAACAACTATGTCTGACACAACAACAATTGTTGGTGAAACAACATTAACAACTTTGGCATCCACAAGTAACCCTCCAACATCCACAACTGTAGCACCAATGTCGAAAACTAATGTTGGAAGAACAACAATGTCTGACACAACAACAACAACTTTGGCATCCACAAGCAACCCTCCAACATCCACAACTGTAGCACCAATGTCGAAAACTAATGTTGGAAGAACAACAATGTCTGACACAACAACAACAACTTTGGCATCCACAAGCAACCCTCCAACATCCACAACTGTAGCACCAATGTCGAAAACTAATGTTGGAAGAACAACTATGTCTGACACAACAACAATTGTTGGTGAAACAACATCAACAACTTTGGCATCCACAAGCAACCCTCCAACATCCACAACTGTAGCACCAATGTCGAAAACTAATGTTGGAACAACAACTATGTCTGACACAACAACAATTGTTGGTGAAACAACATCAACAACTTTGGCATCCACAAGCAACCCTCCAACATCCACAACTGTAGCACCAATGTCGAAAACTAATGTTGGAAGAACAACTATGTCTGACACAACAACAATTGTTGGTGAAACAACATCAACAAATTTGGCATCCACAAGCAACCCTCCAACATCCACAACTGTAGCACCAATGTCGAAAACTAATGTTGGAACAACAACTATGTCTGACACAACAACAATTGTTGGTGAAACAACATTAACAACTTTGGCATCCACAAGCAACCCTCCAACATCCACAACTGTAGAACCAATGTCGAAAACTAATGTTGGAAGAACAACTATGTCTGACACAACAACAATTGTTGGTGAAACAACATTAACAACTTTGGCATCCACAAGCAACCCTCCAACATCCACAACTGTAGCACCAATGTCGAAAACTAATGTTGGAAGAACAACTATGTCTGACACAACAACAATTGTTGGTGAAACAACATTAACAACTTTGGCATCCACAAGTAACCCTCCAACATCCACAACTGTAGCACCAATGTCGAAAACTAATGTTGGAAGAACAACAATGTCTGACACAACAACAACAACTTTGGCATCCACAAGCAACCCTCCAACATCCACAACTGTAGCACCAATGTCGAAAACTAATGTTGGAAGAACAACAATGTCTGACACAACAACAACAACTTTGGCATCCACAAGCAACCCTCCAACATCCACAACTGTAGCACCAATGTCGAAAACTAATGTTGGAAGAACAACAATGTCTGACACAACAACAACAACTTTGGCATCCACAAGCAACCCTCCAACATCCACAACTGTAGCACCAATGTCGAAAACTAATGTTGGAAGAACAACAATGTCTGACACAACAACAACAACTTTGGCATCCACAAGCAACCCTCCAACATCCACAACTGTAGCACCAATGTCGAAAACTAATGTTGGAAGAACAACTATGTCTGACACAACAACAATTGTTGGTGAAACAACATCAACAACTTTGGCATCCACAAGCAACCCTCCAACATCCACAACTGTAGCACCAATGTCGAAAACTAATGTTGGAACAACAACTATGTCTGACACAACAACAATTGTTGGTGAAACAACATCAACAACTTTGGCATCCACAAGCAACCCTCCAACATCCACAACTGTAGCACCAATGTCGAAAACTAATGTTGGAAGAACAACTATGTCTGACACAACAACAATTGTTGGTGAAACAACATCAACAAATTTGGCATCCACAAGCAACCCTCCAACATCCACAACTGTAGCACCAATGTCGAAAACTAATGTTGGAACAACAACTATGTCTGACACAACAACAATTGTTGGTGAAACAACATCAACAACTTTGGCATCCACAAGCAACCCTCCAACATCCACAACTGTAGCACCAATGTCGAAAACTAATGTTGGAAGAACAACTATGTCTGACACAACAACAATTGTTGGTGAAACAACATCAACAAATTTGGCATCCACAAGCAACCCTCCAACATCCACAACTGTAGCACCAATGTCGAAAACTAATGTTGGAACAACAACTATGTCTGACACAACAACAATTGTTGGTGAAACAACATTAACAACTTTGGCATCCACAAGTAACCCTCCAACATCCACAACTGTAGCACCAATGTCGAAAACTAATGTTGGAAGAACAACTATGTCTGACACAACAACAATTGTTGGTGAAACAACATTAACAACTTTGGCATCCACAAGTAACCCTCCAACATCCACAACTGTAGCACCAATGTCGAAAACTAATGTTGGAAGAACAACAATGTCTGACACAACAACAACAACTTTGGCATCCACAAGCAACCCTCCAACATCCACAACTGTAGCACCAATGTCGAAAACTAATGTTGGAAGAACAACAATGTCTGACACAACAACAACAACTTTGGCATCCACAAGCAACCCTCCAACATCCACAACTGTAGCACCAATGTCGAAAACTAATGTTGGAAGAACAACAATGTCTGACACAACAACAACAACTTTGGCATCCACAAGCAACCCTCCAACATCCACAACTGTAGCACCAATGTCGAAAACTAATGTTGGAAGAACAACAATGTCTGACACAACAACAACAACTTTGGCATCCACAAGCAACCCTCCAACATCCACAACTGTAGCACCAATGTCGAAAACTAATGTTGGAAGAACAACTATGTCTGACACAACAACAATTGTTGGTGAAACAACATCAACAACTTTGGCATCCACAAGCAACCCTCCAACATCCACAACTGTAGCACCAATGTCGAAAACTGATGTTGGAAGAACAACTATGTCTGACACAACAACAATTGTTGGTGAAACAACATCAACAACTTTGGCATCCACAAGCAACCCTCCAACATCCACAACTGTAGCACCAATGTCGAAAACTAATGTTGGAACAACAACTATGTCTGACACAACAACAATTGTTGGTGAAACAACATTAACAACTTTGGCATCCACAAGCAACCCTCCAACATCCACAACTGTAGCACCAATGTCGAAAACTAATGTTGGAAGAACAACAATGTCTGACACATCTACAACAACTTTGGCATCCACAAGCAACCCTCCAACATCCACAACTGTAGCACCAATGTCGAAAACTAATGTTGGAATAACAACTATGTCTGACACAACAACAATTGTTGGTGAAACAACATCAACAACTTTGGCATCCACAAGCAACCCTCCAACATCCACAACTGTAGCACCAATGTCGAAAACTAATGTTGGAACAACAACTATGTCTGACACAACAACAATTGTTGGTGAAACAACATCAACAACTTTGGCATCCACAAGCAACCCTCCAACATCCACAACTGTAGCACCAATGTCGAAAACTAATGTTGGAACAACAACTATGTCTGACACAACAACAATTGTTGGTGAAACAACATTAACAACTTTGGCATCCACAAGCAACCCTCCAACATCCTCAACTGTAGCACCAATGTCGAAAACTAATGTTGGAACAACAACTATGTCTGACACAACAACAATTGTTGGTGAAACAACATCAACAACTTTGGCATCCACAAGCAACCCTCCAACATCCACAACTGTAGCACCAATGTCGAAAACTAATGTTGGAAGAACAACAATGTCTGACACATCTACAACAACTTTGGCATCCACAAGCAACCCTCCAACATCCACAACTGTAGCACCAATGTCGAAAACTAATGTTGGAATAACAACTATGTCTGACACAACAACAATTGTTGGTGAAACAACATCAACAACTTTGGCATCCACAAGCAACCCTCCAACATCCACAACTGTAGCACCAATGTCGAAAACTAATGTTGGAACAACAACTATGTCTGACACAACAACAATTGTTGGTGAAACAACATCAACAACTTTGGCATCCACAAGCAACCCTCCAACATCCACAACTGTAGCACCAATGTCGAAAACTAATGTTGGAACAACAACTATGTCTGACACAACAACAATTGTTGGTGAAACAACATTAACAACTTTGGCATCCACAAGCAACCCTCCAACATCCTCAACTGTAGCACCAATGTCGAAAACTAATGTTGGAAGAACAACTATGTCTGACACAACAACAATTGTTGGTGAAACAACATTAACAACTTTGGCATCCACAAGCAACCCTCCAACATCCACAACTGTAGCACCAATGTCGAAAACTAATGTTGGAAGAACAACAATGTCTGACACAACAACAATTGTTGGTGAAACAACATTAACAACTTTGGCATCCACAAGCAACCCTCCAACATCCACAACTGTAGCACCAATGTCGAAAACTAATGTTGGAAGAACAACTATGTCTGACACAACAACAATTGTTGGTGAAACAACATTAACAACTTTGGCATCCACAAGCAACCCTCCAACATCCACAACTGTAGCACCAATGTCGAAAACTAATGTTGGAAGAACAACTATGTCTGACACAACAACAATTGTTGGTGAAACAACATCAACAACTTTGGCATCCACAAGCAACCCTCCAACATCCACAACTGTAGCACCAATGTCGAAAACTAATGTTGGAACAACAACTATGTCTGACACAACAACAATTGTTGGTGAAACAACGTCAAAAACTTTGGCATCCACAAGTAACCCTCCAACATCCACAACTGTAGCACCAATGTCGAAAACTACTGTTGGAAGAACAACTATGTCTGACACAACAACAATTGTTGGTGAAACAACATCAACAACTTTGGCATCCACAAGCAACCCTCCAACATCCACAACTGTAGCACCAATGTCGAAAACTAATGTTGGAAGAACAACTATGTCTGACACAACAACAATTGTTGGTGAAACAACATCAACAACTTTGGCATCCACAAGCAACCCTCCAACATCCACAACTGTAGCACCAATGTCGAAAACTAATGTTGGAACAACAACTATGTCTGACTCAACAACAATTGTTGGTGAAACAACGTCAAAAACTTTGGCATCCACAAGTAACCCTCCAACATCCACAACTGTAGCACCAATGTCGAAAACTAATGTTGGAAGAACAACAATGTCTGACACAACAACAACAACTTTGGCATCCACAAGCAACCCTCCAACATCCACAACTGTAGCACCAATGTCGAAAACTAATGTTGGAACAACAACTATGTCTGACACAACAACAATTGTTGGTGAAACAACGTCAAAAACTTTGGCATCCACAAGTAACCCTCCAACATCCACAACTGTAGCACCAATGTCGAAAACTACTGTTGGAAGAACAACTATGTCTGACACAACAACAATTGTTGGTGAAACAACATCAACAACTTTGGCATCCACAAGCAACCCTCCAACATCCACAACTGTAGCACCAATGTCGAAAACTAATGTTGGAAGAACAACTATGTCTGACACAACAACAATTGTTGGTGAAACAACATCAACAACTTTGGCATCCACAAGCAACCCTCCAACATCCACAACTGTAGCACCAATGTCGAAAACTAATGTTGGAACAACAACTATGTCTGACTCAACAACAATTGTTGGTGAAACAACGTCAAAAACTTTGGCATCCACAAGTAACCCTCCAACATCCACAACTGTAGCACCAATGTCGAAAACTAATGTTGGAAGAACAACAATGTCTGACACAACAACAACAACTTTGGCATCCACAAGCAACCCTCCAACATCCACAACTGTAGCACCAATGTCGAAAACTAATGTTGGAAGAACAACAATGTCTGACACAACAACAATTGTTGGTGAAACAACATCAACAACTTTGGCATCCACAAGCAACCCTCCAACATCCACAACTGTAGCACCAATGTCGAAAACTAATGTTGGAACAACAACTATGTCTGACACAACAACAATTGTTGGTGAAACAACATCAACAACTTTGGCATCCACAAGCAACCCTCCAACATCCACAACTGTAGCACCAATGTCGAAAACTAATGTTGGAACAACAACTATGTCTGACACAACAACAATTGTTGGTGAAACAACATCAACAACTTTGGCATCCACAAGCAACCCTCCAACATCCACAACTGTAGCACCAATGTCGAAAACTAATGTTGGAACAACAACTATGTCTGACACAACAACAACAACTTTGGCATCCACAAGCAACCCTCCAACATCCACAACTGTAGCACCAATGTCGAAAACTAATGTTGGAAGAACAACAATGTCTGACACAACAACAACAACTTTGGCATCCACAAGCAACCCTCCAACATCCACAACTGTAGCACCAATGTCGAAAACTAATGTTGGAAGAACAACTATGTCTGACACAACAACAATTGTTGGTGAAACAACATCAACAACTTTGGCATCCACAAGCAACCCTCCAACATCCACAACTGTAGCACCAATGTCGAAAACTAATGTTGGAAGAACAACTATGTCTGACACAACAACAATTGTTGGTGAAACAACATCAACAACTTTGGCATCCACAAGCAACCCTCCAACATCCACAACTGTAGCACCAATGTCGAAAACTAATGTTGGAATAACAACTATGTCTGACACAACAACAATTGTTGGTGAAACAACATCAACAACTTTGGCATCCACAAGCAACCCTCCAACATCCACAACTGTAGCACCAATGTCGAAAACTAATGTTGGAATAACAACTATGTCTGACACAACAACAATTGTTGGTGAAACAACATCAACAACTTTGGCATCCACAAGCAACCCTCCAACATCCACAACTGTAGCACCAATGTCGAAAACTAATGTTGGAAGAACAACTATGTCTGACACAACAACAATTGTTGGTGAAACAACTTTAACAACTTTGGCATCCACAAGTAACCCTCCAACATCCACAACTGTAGCACCAATGTCGAAAACTAATGTTGGAAGAACAACTATGTCTGACACAACAACAATTGTTGGTGAAACAACATTAACAACTTTGGCATCCACAAGCAACCCTCCAACATCCACAACTGTAGCACCAATGTCGAAAACTAATGTTGGAAGAACAACTATGTCTGACACAACAACAATTGTTGGTGAAACAACATTAACAACTTTGGCATCCACAAGCAACCCTCCAACATCCACAACTGTAGCACCAATGTCGAAAACTAATGTTGGAACAACAACTATGTCTGACACAACAACAATTGTTGGTGAAACAACATCAACAAATTTGGCATCCACAAGCAACCCTCCAACATCCACAACTGTAGCACCAATGTCGAAAACTAATGTTGGAACAACAACTATGTCTGACACAACAACAATTGTTGGTGAAACAACATCAACAACTTTGGCATCCACAAGCAACCCTCCAACATCCACAACTGTAGCACCAATGTCGAAAACTAATGTTGGAAGAACAACTATGTCTGACACAACAACAATTGTTGGTGAAACAACATCAACAAATTTGGCATCCACAAGCAACCCTCCAACATCCACAACTGTAGCACCAATGTCGACAACTGATGCTGGAACAACAACTATGTCTGACACAACAACAATTGTTGGTGAAACAACATTAACAACTTTGGCATCCACAAGCAACCCTCCAACATCCACAACTGTAGCACCAATGTCGAAAACTAATGTTGGAAGAACAACTATGTCTGACACAACAACAATTGTTGGTGAAACAACTTTAACAACTTTGGCATCCACAAGTAACCCTCCAACATCCACAACTGTAGCACCAATGTCGAAAACTAATGTTGGAAGAACAACTATGTCTGACACAACAACAATTGTTGGTGAAACAACATTAACAACTTTGGCATCCACAAGCAACCCTCCAACATCCACAACTGTAGCACCAATGTCGAAAACTAATGTTGGAAGAACAACTATGTCTGACACAACAACAATTGTTGGTGAAACAACTTTAACAACTTTGGCATCCACAAGTAACCCTCCAACATCCACAACTGTAGCACCAATGTCGAAAACTAATGTTGGAAGAACAACTATGTCTGACACAACAACAATTGTTGGTGAAACAACATTAACAACTTTGGCATCCACAAGCAACCCTCCAACATCCACAACTGTAGCACCAATGTCGAAAACTAATGTTGGAAGAACAACTATGTCTGACACAACAACAATTGTTGGTGAAACAACATTAACAACTTTGGCATCCACAAGTAACCCTCCAACATCCACAACTGTAGCACCAATGTCGAAAACTAATGTTGGAACAACAACTATGTCTGACACAACAACAATTGTTGGTGAAACAACATCAACAAATTTGGCATCCACAAGCAACCCTCCAACATCCACAACTGTAGCACCAATGTCGAAAACTAATGTTGGAAGAACAACTATGTCTGACACAACAACAATTGTTGGTGAAACAACTTTAACAACTTTGGCATCCACAAGTAACCCTCCAACATCCACAACTGTAGCACCAATGTCGAAAACTAATGTTGGAAGAACAACTATGTCTGACACAACAACAATTGTTGGTGAAACAACTTTAACAACTTTGGCATCCACAAGTAACCCTCCAACATCCACAACTGTAGCACCAATGTCGAAAACTAATGTTGGAAGAACAACTATGTCTGACACAACAACAATTGTTGGTGAAACAACATTAACAACTTTGGCATCCACAAGCAACCCTCCAACATCCACAACTGTAGCACCAATGTCGAAAACTAATGTTGGAAGAACAACTATGTCTGACACAACAACAATTGTTGGTGAAACAACATTAACAACTTTGGCATCCACAAGTAACCCTCCAACATCCACAACTGTAGCACCAATGTCGAAAACTAATGTTGGAACAACAACTATGTCTGACACAACAACAATTGTTGGTGAAACAACATCAACAAATTTGGCATCCACAAGCAACCCTCCAACATCCACAACTGTAGCACCAATGTCGAAAACTAATGTTGGAAGAACAACTATGTCTGACACAACAACAAATGTTGGTGAAACAATATCAACAACTTTGGCATCCACAAGCAACCCTCCAACATCCACAACTGTAGCACCAATGTCGAAAACTAATGTTGGAAGAACAACTATGTCTGACACAACAACAATTGTTGGTGAAACAACATCAACAAATTTGGCATCCACAAGCAACCCTCCAACATCCACAACTGTAGCACCAATGTCGAAAACTAATGTTGGAAGAACAACAATGTCTGACACAACAACAACAACTTTGGCATCCACAAGCAACCCTCCAACATCCACAACTGTAGCACCAATGTCGAAAACTAATGTTGGAAGAACAACAATGTCTGACACAACAACAACAACTTTGGCATCCACAAGCAACCCTCCAACATCCACAACTGTAGCACCAATGTCGAAAACTAATGTTGGAAGAACAACAATGTCTGACACAACAACAACAACTTTGGCATCCACAAGCAACCCTCCAACATCCACAACTGTAGCACCAATGTCGAAAACTAATGTTGGAAGAACAACTATGTCTGACACAACAACAATTGTTGGTGAAACAACATCAACAACTTTGGCATCCACAAGCAACCCTCCAACATCCACAACTGTAGCACCAATGTCGAAAACTAATGTTGGAACAACAACTATGTCTGACACAACAACAATTGTTGGTGAAACAACATCAACAACTTTGGCATCCACAAGCAACCCTCCAACATCCACAACTGTAGCACCAATGTCGAAAACTAATGTTGGAACAACAACTATGTCTGACACAACAACAATTGTTGGTGAAACAACATTAACAACTTTGGCATCCACAAGCAACCCTCCAACATCCACAACTGTAGCACCAATGTCGAAAACTAATGTTGGAAGAACAACTATGTCTGACACAACAACAATTGTTGGTGAAACAACATTAACAACTTTGGCATCCACAAGTAACCCTCCAACATCCACAACTGTAGCACCAATGTCGAAAACTAATGTTGGAAGAACAACAATGTCTGACACAACAACAACAACTTTGGCATCCACAAGCAACCCTCCAACATCCACAACTGTAGCACCAATGTCGAAAACTAATGTTGGAAGAACAACAATGTCTGACACAACAACAACAACTTTGGCATCCACAAGCAACCCTCCAACATCCACAACTGTAGCACCAATGTCGAAAAATAATGTTGGAAGAACAACTATGTCTGACACAACAACAATTGTTGGTGAAACAACATCAACAACTTTGGCATCCACAAGCAACCCTCCAACATCCACAACTGTAGCACCAATGTCGAAAACTAATGTTGGAACAACAACTATGTCTGACACAACAACAATTGTTGGTGAAACAACATCAACAACTTTGGCATCCACAAGCAACCCTCCAACATCCACAACTGTAGCACCAATGTCGAAAACTAATGTTGGAAGAACAACTATGTCTGACACAACAACAATTGTTGGTGAAACAACATCAACAAATTTGGCATCCACAAGCAACCCTCCAACATCCACAACTGTAGCACCAATGTCGAAAACTAATGTTGGAAGAACAACTATGTCTGACACAACAACAATTGTTGGTGAAACAACATCAACAACTTTGGCATCCACAAGCAACCCTCCAACATCCACAACTGTAGCACCAATGTCGAAAACTAATGTTGGAACAACAACTATGTCTGACACAACAACAATTGTTGGTGAAACAACATCAACAACTTTGGCATCCACAAGCAACCCTCCAACATCCACAACTGTAGCACCAATGTCGAAAACTAATGTTGGAAGAACAACTATGTCTGACACAACAACAATTGTTGGTGAAACAACATCAACAAATTTGGCATCCACAAGCAACCCTCCAACATCCACAACTGTAGCACCAATGTCGAAAACTAATGTTGGAACAACAACTATGTCTGACACAACAACAATTGTTGGTGAAACAACATTAACAACTTTGGCATCCACAAGCAACCCTCCAACATCCACAACTGTAGAACCAATGTCGAAAACTAATGTTGGAAGAACAACTATGTCTGACACAACAACAATTGTTGGTGAAACAACATTAACAACTTTGGCATCCACAAGCAACCCTCCAACATCCACAACTGTAGCACCAATGTCGAAAACTAATGTTGGAAGAACAACAATGTCTGACACAACATTAACAACTTTGGCATCCACAAGCAACCCTCCAACATCCACAACTGTAGCACCAATGTCGAAAACTAATGTTGGAAGAACAACTATGTCTGACACAACAACAATTGTTGGTGAAACAACATTAACAACTTTGGCATCCACAAGCAACCCCCCAACATCCACAACTGTAGCACCAATGTCGAAAACTAATGTTGGAACAACAACTATGTCTGACACAACAACAATTGTTGGTGAAACAACATTAACAACTTTGGCATCCACAAGCAACCCTCCAACATCCTCAACTGTAGCACCAATGTCGAAAACTAATGTTGGAAGAACAACTATGTCTGACACAACAACAATTGTTGGTGAAACAACATTAACAACTTTGGCATCCACAAGCAACCCTCCAACATCCACAACTGTAGCACCAATGTCGAAAACTAATGTTGGAACAACAACTATGTCTGACACAACAACAATTGTTGGTGAAACAACATTAACAACTTTGGCATCCACAAGCAACCCTCCAACATCCTCAACTGTAGCACCAATGTCGAAAACTAATGTTGGAAGAACAACTATGTCTGACACAACAACAATTGTTGGTGAAACAACATTAACAACTTTGGCATCCACAAGCAACCCTCCAACATCCACAACTGTAGCACCAATGTCGAAAACTAATGTTGGAAGAACAACTATGTCTGACACAACAACAATTGTTGGTGAAACAACATTAACAACTTTGGCATCCACAAGCAACCCTCCAACATCCACAACTGTAGCACCAATGTCGAAAACTAATGTTGGAAGAACAACAATGTCTGACACAACAACAATTGTTGGTGAAACAACATTAACAACTTTGGCATCCACAAGCAACCCTCCAACATCCACAACTGTAGCACCAATGTCGAAAACTAATGTTGGAAGAACAACTATGTCTGACACAACAACAATTGTTGGTGAAACAACATTAACAACTTTGGCATCCACAAGCAACCCTCCAACATCCACAACTGTAGCACCAATATCGAAAACTAATGTTGGAAGAACAACAATGTCTGACACAACAACAATTGTTGGTGAAACAACATTAACAACTTTGGCATCCACAAGCAACCCTCCAACATCCACAACTGTAGCACCAATGTCGAAAACTAATGTTGGAACAACAACTATGTCTGACACAACAACAATTGTTGGTGAAACAACATCAGCAAATTTGGCATCCACAAGCAACCCTCCAACATCCACAACTGTAGCACCAATGTCGAAAACTAATGTTGGAACAACAACTATGTCTGACACAACAACAATTGTTGGTGAAACAACATTAACAACTTTGGCATCCACAAGTAACCCTCCAACATCCACAACTGTAGCACCAATGTCGAAAACTAATGTTGGAAGAACAACTATGTCTGACACAACAACAATTGTTGGTGAAACAACATCAACAAATTTGGCATCCACAAGTAACCCTCCAACATCCACAACTGTAGCACCAATGTCGAAAACTAATGTTGGAACAACAACTATGTCTGACACAACAACAATTGTTGGTGAAACAACATCAACAAATTTGGCATCCACAAGCAACCCTCCAACATCCACAACTGTAGCACCAATGTCGAAAACTAATGTTGGAAGAACAACTATGTCTGACACAACAACAATTGTTGGTGAAACAACATTAACAACTTTGGCATCCACAAGTAACCCTCCAACATCCACAACTGTAGCACCAATGTCGAAAACTAATGTTGGAACAACAACTATGTCTGACACAACAACAATTGTTGGTGAAACAACATTAACAACTTTGGCATCCACAAGCAACCCTCCAACATCCACAACTGTAGCACCAATGTCGAAAACTAATGTTGGAAGAACAACTATGTCTGACACAACAACAATTGTTGGTGAAACAACATCAACAAATTTGGCATCCACAAGCAACCCTCCAACATCCACAACTGTAGCACCAATGTCGAAAACTAATGTTGGAACAACAACTATGTCTGACACAACAACAATTGTTGGTGAAACAACATTAACAACTTTGGCATCCACAAGCAACCCCCCAACATCCACAACTGTAGCACCAATGTCAAAAACTAATGTTGGAACAACAACTATGTCTGACACAACAACAATTGTTGGTGAAACAACATTAACAACTTTGGCATCCACAAGCAACCCTCCAACATCCACAACTGTACCACCAATGTCGAAAACTAATGTTGGAAGAACAACTATGTCTGACATAACAACAATTGTTGGTGAAACAACATCAACAAATTTGGCATCCACAAGCAACCCTCCAACATCCACAACTGTAGCACCAATGTCGAAAACTAATGTTGGAACAACAACTATGTCTGACACAACAACAATTGTTGGTGAAACAACATTAACAACTTTGGCATCCACAAGCAACCCTCCAACATCCACAACTGTAGCACCAATATCGAAAACTAATGTTGGAAGAACAACTATGTCTGACACAACAACAATTGTTGGTGAAACAACATCAACAAATTTGGCATCCACAAGCAACCCTCCAACATCCACAAGTGTAGCACCAATGTCGAAAACTAATGTTGGAACAACAACTATGTCTGACACAACAACAATTGTTGGTGAAACAACATTAACAACTTTGGCATCCACAAGCAACCCTCCAACATCCACAACTGTAGCACCAATGTCGAAAACTAATGTTGGAAGAACAACTATGTCTGACACAACAACAATTGTTGGTGAAACAACATCAACAACTTTGGCATCCACAAGCAACCCTCCAACATCCACAACTGTAGCACCAATGTCGAAAACTAATGTTGGAAGAACAACAATGTCTGACACAACAACAACAACTTTGGCATCCACAAGCAACTCTCCAACATCCACAACTGTAGCACCAATGTCGAAAACTAATGTTGGAAGAACAACTATGTCTGACACAACAACAATTGTTGGTGAAACAACATAAACAACTTTGGCATCCACAAGCAACCCTCCAACATCCACAACTGTAGCACCAATGTCGAAAACTAATGTTGGAACAACAACTATGTCTGACACAACAACAACAACTTTGGCATCCACAAGCAACCCTCCAACATCCACAACTGTAGCACCAATGTCGAAAACTAAAGTTGGAAGTACAACAATGTCTGACACAACAACAACAACTTTGGCATCCACAAGCAACCCTCCAACATCCACAACTGTAGCACCAATGTCGAAAACTAATGTTGGAAGAACAACTATGTCTGACACAACAACAGTTGTTGAAACAACATCAACAACTTTGGCATCCACAAGTAACCCTCCAACATCCACAACTGTAGCACCAATGTCGAAAACTAATGTTGGAAGAACAACTATGTCTGACACAACAACAATTGTTGGTGAAACAACATCAACAACTTTGGCATCCACAAGCAACCCTCCAACATCCACAACTGTAGCACCAATGTCGAAAACTAATGTTGGAACAACAACTATGTCTGACACAACAACAACAACTTTGGCATCCACAAGCAACCCTCCAACGTCCACAACTGTAGCACCAATGTCGAAAACTAATGTTGGAAGAACAACTATGTCTGACACAACAACAATTGTTGGTGAAACAACATCAACAACTTTGGCATCCACAAGTAACCCCCCAACATCCTCAACTTTAAAACCAAAGTCGACAACTGATGCTGGAAAAACAACTATTTTTGACACAACAACTTTGGCATCCACAAGTAACCCTCCAACATCCTCATTTGTAGCACCAACATCGATAACTGAGGCAGGAACAACAACGTCTGACACAACAACAGCAACTTTGGCATCCACAAGTAACCCCCCAACATCCTCAACAGTAGCACCAGAGTCGACAACTGATGCTGGAACAACAACTATGTCTGACACAAAACCAACTGTTGGTGAAACAACATCTACAACTTTGGCATCTACAAGTAACCCTCCAACATCGTCAACTGCAGCACCAAAGTCGACAACTGATGCTGGAACAAAAACTATGTCTGACACAACAACAACTGTTGGTGAAACAACATCAACAACTTTTGCATCTACAAGTAACCATCCAACATCCAAAGCCATAACAACAACGTCGACAACTGATGCTGGAACAACAACAATGTCTGACACAACATCAACAACTTTGGCATCCTCAAGTAACCCTCCAACATCCACAACTGTAGCACCAAAGTCGACAACTGATGCTGGAACAACAACTATGTCTGACACAACAAAAACTGTTGGTAAAACAACAACAACTCTGGCATCCACAAGTAACCCCCCAACATCCTCAACTGTAGCACCAAAGTCGACAACTGATGCTGGAACAACAACTATGTCTGACACAAAAACAACTGTTGGTGAAACAACATCAACAACTTTGGCATCCACAAGTAACCCTCCAACATCCAAAGCCGTAACAACAACGTCGACAACTGATGCTGGAACAACAACAATGTCTGACACAACATCAACAACTTTGGCATCCACAAGCAACCCTCCAACATCCACAACTGTAGCACCAATGTCGAAAACTAATGTTGGAAGAACAACTATGTCTGACACAACAACAATTGTTGGTGAAACAACATTAACAACTTTGGCATCCACAAGCAACCCTCCAACATCCACAACTGTAGCACCAATGTCGAAAACTAATGTTGGAAGAACAACTATGTCTGACACAACAACAATTGTTGGTGAAACAACATTAACAACTTTGGCATCCACAAGCAACCCTCCAACATCCACAACTGTAGCACCAATGTCGAAAACTAATGTTGGAAGAACAACTATGTCTGACACAACAACAATTGTTGGTGAAACAACATTAACAACTTTGGCATCCACAAGCAACCCTCCAACATCCACAACTGTAGCACCAATGTCGAAAACTAATGTTGGAAGAACAACTATGTCTGACACAACAACAATTGTTGGTGAAACAACATTAACAACTTTGGCATCCACAAGCAACCCCCCAACATCCACAACTGTAGCATCAATGTCGAAAACTAATGTTGGAACAACAACTATGTCTGACATAACAACAATTGTTGGTGAAACAACATTAACAACTTTGGCATCCACAAGCAACCCTCCAACATCCACAACTGTAGCACCAATGTCGAAAACTAATGTTGGAAGAACAACTATGTCTGACACAACAACAATTGTTGGTGAAACAACATCAACAAATTTGGCATCCACAAGCAACCCTCCAACATCCACAACTGTAGCACCAATGTCGAAAACTAATGTTGGAAGAACAACTATGTCTGACACAACAACAATTGTTGGTGAAACAACATCAACAAATTTGGCATCCACAAGTAACCCTCCAACATCCACAACTGTAGCACCAATGTCGAAAACTAATGTTGGAAGAACAACTATGTCTGACACAACAACAATTGTTGGTGAAACAACATCAACAAATTTGGCATCCACAAGTAACCCTCCAACATCCACAACTGTAGCACCAATGTCGAAAACTAATGTTGGAACAACAACTATGTCTGACACAACAACAATTGTTGGTGAAACAACATTAACAACTTTGGCATCCACAAGCAACCCTCCAACATCCACAACTGTAGCACCAATGTCGAAAACTAATGTTGGAACAACAACTGTGTCTGACACAACAACAATTGTTGGTGAAACAACATCAAAAACTTTGGCATCCACAAGCAACCCTCCAACATCCACAACTGTAGCACCAATGTCGAAAACTAATGTTGGAAGAACAACTATGTCTGACACAACAACAATTGTTGGTGAAACAACATTAACAACTTTGGCATCCACAAGCAACCCTCCAACATCCACAACTGTAGCACCAATGTCGAAAACTAATGTTGGAAGAACAACTATGTCTGACACAACAACAATTGTTGGTGAAACAACATCAACAACTTTGGCATCCACAAGCAACCCTCCAACATCCACAACTGTAGCACCAATGTCGAAAACTAATGTTGGAACAACAACTATGTCTGACACAACAACAATTGTTGGTAAAACAACAACAACAACTTTGGCATCCACAAGCAACCCTCCAACATCCACAACTGTAGCACCAATGTCGAAAACTAAAGTTGGAAGTACAACAATGTCTGACACAACAACAACAACTTTGGCATCCACAAGCAACCCTCCAACATCCACAACTGTAGCACCAATGTCGAAAACTAATGTTGGAAGAACAACTATGTCTGACACAACAACAGTTGTTGAAACAACATCAACAACTTTGGCATCCACAAGTAACCCCCCAACATCCACAACTGTAGCACCAATGTCGAAAACTAATGTTGGAAGAACAACTATGTCTGACACAACAACAATTGTTGGTGAAACAACATCAACAACTTTGGCATCCACAAGCAACCCTCCAACATCCACAACTGTAGCACCAAAGTCGACAACTGATGCTGGAACAACAACTATGTCTGACACAACAACAACAACTTTGGCATCCACAAGCAACCCTCCAACATCCACAACTGTAGCACCAATGTCGAAAACTAATGTTGGAACAACAACTATGTCTGACACAACAACAACAACTTTGGCATCCACAAGCAACCCTCCAACATCCACAACTGTAGCACCAATGTCGAAAACTAATGTTGGAAGAACAACTATGTCTGACACAACAACAATTGTTGGTGAAACAACATCAACAACTTTGGCATCCACAAGTAACCCCCCAACATCCTCAACTGCAGCACTAAAGTCGACAACTGATGCTGGAACAACAACTATGTCTGAAACAACAACAACAACTTTGGCATCCACAAGTAACCCCCCAACAACCTCAACTGCAGCACCAGAGTTGACAACTGATGCTGGAACAACAACTATGTCTGACACAACAACAACTGTTGGTGAAACAACATCAACAACTTTGGCATCTACAAGTAACCATCCAACATCCAAAGCCGTAACAACAACGTCGACAACTGATGCTGGAACAACAACTATGTCTGACACAACAACAACTGTTGGTGAAACAACATCAACAACTTTGGCATCCACAAGTAACCATCCAACAACAAAAGCCGTAACAACAAAGTCGACAACTGATGCTGGAACAACAACTGTGTCTGACACAACAACATCTGTTGGTGAAACAACATCAACAACTTTGGCATCCTCAAGTAACCCCCCAACATCCTCAACTTTAGCACCAAAGTCGACAACGGATGCTGGAACAACAACTATGTCTGACACAACAACAACTGTTGGTGAAACAACATCAACAACTTTGGCATCCACAAGTAACCCTCCAACATCCTCATCTGTAGCACCAACATCAACAACTGATGCTGGAACAACAACTATGTCTGACACAACAACAAATGTTGGTGGAACAACAACAACAACAACTTTGGCATCCACAAGTAACCCCCCAACAACCTCAACTTTAGCACCAGAGTCAACAACTGATGCTGGAACAACAACCATGTCTGACACAACAACAACTGTTGGTGAAACAACATCAACAACTTTGGCATCCACAAGTAACCCTCCAACATCCTCAACTGTAGCACCAACTTTGACAACTGATGCTGGAACAACAACTATGTCTGACACAACAACAACTGTTGGTGAAACAACATCTACAACTTTGGCATCTACAAGTAACCCTCCAACATCCACAACTGTAGTACCAAAGTCGAAAACTGATGCTGGAACAACAACTATGTCTGACACAATAACAAGTGTTGGTGAAACAACATCAACAACTTTGGCATCTACAAGTAACCCTCCAACATCCAAAGCCGTAACAACAATGTCGACAACTGATGCTGGAACAACAACTATGTCTGACACAATAACAACTGTTGGTGAAACAACATCAACAACTTTGGCATCCACAAGTAACCCTCCAACATCCTCATCTGTAGAACCAACATCGACAACTGATGCTGGAACAACAACTATGTCTGACACAACAACAACTGTTGGTGAAACAACAACAACAACAACAACGACAACTTTGGCATTCACAAGTAATCCCCCAACAACCTCAACTGTAGCACCAGAGTCAACAACTGATGCTGGAACAACAACAATGTCTGACACAACAACAACTTTGGCATCCACAAGTAACCCTCCAACATCCTCAACTGTAGCACCAACTTTGACAACTGATGCTGGAACAACAACTATGTCTGACACAACAACAACTGTTGGTGAAACAACATCAACAACTTTGGCATCTACAAGTAATCCTCCAACATCCAAAGCCGTAGCACCAAAGTCGACAACTGATGCTGGAACAACAACTATGTCTGACACAACAACAACTGTTGGTGAAACAACATCAACAACTTTGGCATCTACAAGTAACCCTCCAACATCCAAAGCCGTAACAACAACGTCGACAACAGATGCTGGAACAACAACAATTTATGACACAACAACTTTGGCATCCACAAGTAACCCCCCAACATCCTCAACTGTAGCACCAAAGTCGACAACTGATGCTGGAACAACAACTATGTCTGACACAACAACAACTGTTGGTGAAACAACATCTACAACTTTGGCATCTACAAGTAACCCTCCAACATCCAAAGCCGTAACAACAACGTCGACAACTGATGCTGGAACAACAACTATGTCTGACACAACAACAACTGTTGGTGAAACAATATCAACAACTTTGGCATCTACAAGTAACCCTCCAACATCCAAAGCTGTAACAACAACGTCGACAACTGATGCTGGAACAACAACTATGTCTGACACAACAACAACTGTTGGTGAAACAAGAACAACAACTTTGGCATCCACAAGTAACCCCCCAACATCCTCAACTGTAGCACCAACATCGACAACTGATGCTGGAAAAACAACTATGTCTGAAACAACAACAACTGTTGGTGAAACAACAACAACAACAACTTTGGCATCCACAAGTAACCCCCCAACATCCTCAACTGCAGCACCAAAGTCGACAACTGATGCTGGAACAAAAACAAATGTTGGTGAAACAACATCTACAACTTTGGCATCACAAAGTAACCCTCCAACATCCAAAGCCGTAACAACAACGTCGACAACTGATGCTGGAACAACAACAATTTATGACACAACAACAACTTTGGCATCCACAAGTAACCCCCCAACATCCTCAACTGTAGCACCAAAGTCGACAACTGATGCTGGAACAACAACTATGTCTGACACAACAACAACTGTTGTTGAAACAACATCAACAACTTTGGCATCAACAAGTAACCCCCCAACATCCTCAACTTTAGCACCAAAGTCGACAACTGATGCTGGAACAACAACAACTATGTCTGAAACAACAACAACTGTTGGTGAAACAACATCAACAACTTTGGCATCTACAAGTAACCATCCAACATCCAAAGCCGTAACAACAACGTCGACAACTGATGATGGAACAACAACAATTTTTGACACAACAACTTTGGCATCCTCAAGTAACCCCCCAACATCCTCAACTGTAGCACCAAAGTCGACAACTGATGCTGGAACACCAACTATGTCTGACACAACAACAACTGTTGGTGAAACAACATCAACAACTTTGGCATCCACAAGTAACCCTCCAACATCCAAAGCCATAACAACAACGTCGACAACTGATGCTGGAACAACAACAATTTTTGACACAACAACAACTTTGGCATCCTCAAGTAACCCTCCAACATCCTCAACTTTAGCACCAAAGTCGACAACTGATGCTGGAACAACAACTATGTCTGACACAACAACAACTATTCGTGAAACAACATCAACAACTTTGGCATCCACAAGTAACCCCCCAACATCCTCAACTTTAGCACCAAAGTCGACAACTGATGCTGGAACAACAACTATGTCTGACACAACAACAACTATTCGTGAAACAACTTCAACAACTTTGGCATCAACAAGTAACCCTCCAACATCCAAAGCCGTAACAACAACGTCGACAACTGATGCTGGAACAACAACAATTTTTGACACAACAACAACTTTGGCATCCTCAAGTAACCCCCCAACATCCTCAACTTTAGCACCAAAGTCGACAACTGATGCTGGAACAACAACTATGTCTGACACAACAACAACTATTCGTGCAACAACTTCAACAACTTTGGCATCCACAAGTAACCCTCCAACATCCAAAGCCGTAACAACAACGTCGACAACTGATGCTGGAACAACTATGTCTGACACAACAACAACTGTTGGTGAAACAACATCAACAACTTTGGCATCCACAAGTAACCCCCCAACATCCTCAACTTTAGCACCAAAGTCGACAACTGATGCTGGAACAACAACTATGTCTGACACAACAACAACTGTTGGTGAAACAACATCAACAAATTTGGCATCCACAAGTAACCCCCCAACATCCTCAACTTTAGCACCAAAGTCGACAACTGATGCTGGAACAACAACTATGTCTGACACAACAACAACTGTTGGTGAAACAACATCTACAACTTTGGCATCTACAAGTAACCCTCCAACATCCAAAGCCGTAACAACAACGTCGACAACTGATGCTGGAACAACAACTATGTCTGACACAACAACAACTGTTGGTGAAACAACATCAACAACTTTGGCATCCACAAGTAACCCTCCAACATCCTCAACTGTAGCACCAAAGTCGACAACTGATGCTGGAACAACAACTATGTCTGACACAACAACAACTATTCGTGAAACAACTTCAACAACTTTGGCATCAACAAGTAACCCTCCAACATCCAAAGCCGTAACAACAACGTCGACAACTGATGCTGGAACAACAACAATTTTTGACACAACAACAACTTTGGCATCCTCAAGTAACCCCCCAACATCCTCAACTTTAGCACCAAAGTCGACAACTGATGCTGGAACAACAACTATGTCTGACACAACAACAACTATTCGTGAAACAACTTCAACAACTTTGGCATCCAATAGTAACCCTCCAACATCCAAAGCCGTAACAACAACGTCGACAACTGATGCTGGAACAACAACTATGTCTGACACAACAACAACTGTTGGTGAAACAACAACAACAACTTTGGCATCCTCAAGTAACCCCCCAACATCCACAACTGTAGCACCAACTTTGACAACTGATGCTGGAACAACTATGTCTGACACAACAACAACTGTTGGTGAAACAACATCAACAACTTTGGCATCCACAAGTAACCCCCCAACATCCTCAACTGTAGCACCAAAGTCGACAACTGATGCTGGAACAACAACTATGTCTGACACAACAACAACTGTTGGTGAAACAACATCAACAACTTTGGCATCAACAAGTAACCCTCCAACATCCAAAGCCGTAACAACAACGTCGACAACTGATGCTGGAACAACAACAATTTTTGACACAACAACAACTTTGGCATCCTCAAGTAACCCCCCAACATCCTCAACTTTAGCACCAAAGTCGACAACTGATGCTGGAACAACAACTATGTCTGACACAACAACAACTATTCGTGAAACAACTTCAACAACTTTGGCATCCAATAGTAACCCTCCAACATCCAAAGCCGTAACAACAACGTCGACAACTGATGCTGGAACAACAACTATGTCTGACACAACAACAACTGTTGGTGAAACAACAACAACAACTTTGGCATCCTCAAGTAACCCCCCAACATCCACAACTGTAGCACCAAAGTCGACAACTGATGCTGGAACAACAACTATGTCTGACACAACAACAACTGTTGGTGAAACAACATCAAAAACTTTGGCATCCACAAGTAACCCTCCAACATCCACAACTGTATCGCCAAAGTCGACAACTGATGCTGGAACAACAACTATGTCTGACACAACAACAACTGTTGGTGAAACAACATCAACAACATTGGCATCCACAAGTAACCCCCCAACATCCTCAACTGTAGCAACAAAGTCGACAACTGATGCTGGAACAACAACTATGTCTGACACAACAACAACTGTTGGTGAAACAACATCAACAACTTTGGCATCCACAAGTAACCCTCCAACATCCACAACTGTATCGCCAAAGTCGACAACTGATGCTGGAACAACAACTATGTCTGACACAACAACAACTGTTGGTGAAACAACAACAACAACAACAACAACTTTGGCATCCACAAGTAACCCCCCAACATTCTCAACTGTAGCACCAAAGTCGACAACTGATGCTGGAACAACAACTATGTCTGACACAACAACAACTGTTGGTGAAACAACAACAACAACAACAACAACTTTGGCATCCACAAGTAACCCTCCAACATCCACAACTGTAGCACCAAAGTCGACAACTGATGCTGGAACAACAACTATGTCTGACACAACAACAACTATTCGTGAAACAACTTCAACAACTTTGGCATCCACAAGTAACCCTCCAACATCCAAAGCCGTAACAACAACGTCGACAACTGATGCTGGAACAACAACTATGTCTGACACAACAACAACTGTTGGTGAAACAACAACAACAACTTTGGCATCCACAAGTAACCCCCCAACATCCTCAACTTTAGCACCAAAGTCGACAACTGATGCTGGAACAACAACTATGTCTGACACAACAACAACTGTTGGTGAAACAACATTAACAACTTTGGCATCCACAAGTAACCCTCCAACATCCACAACTGTATCGCCAAAGTCGACAACTGATGCTGGAACAACAACTATGTCTGACACAACAACAACTGTTGGTGAAACAACAACAATAACAACAACAACAACAACTTTGGCATCCTCAAGTAACCCCCCAACATCCTCAACTGTAGCAACAAAGTCGACAACTGATGCTGGAACAACAACTATGTCTGACACAACAACAACTATTCGTGAAACAACTTCAACAACTTTGGCATCAACAAGTAACCCTCCAACATCCAAAGCCGTAACAACAACGTCGACAACTGATGCTGGAACAACAACAATTTTTGACACAACAACTTTGGCATCCACAAGTAACCCCCCAACATCCTCAACTTTAGCACCAAAGTCGACAACTGATGCTGGAACAACAACTATGTCTGACACAACAACAACTATTCGTGAAACAACTTCAACAACTTTGGCATCAACAAGTAACCCTCCAACATCCAAAGCCGTAACAACAACGTCGACAACTGATGCTGGAACAACAACAATTTTTGACACAACAACAACTTTGGCATCCTCAAGTAACCCCCCAACATCCTCAACTTTAGCACCAAAGTCGACAACTGATGCTGGAACAACTATGTCTGACACAACAACAACTGTTGGTGAAACAACAACAACAACAACAACAACAACTTTGGCATCCACAAGTAACCCCCCAACATCCTCAACTTTAGCACCAAAGTCGACAACTGATGCTGGAACAACAACTATGTCTGACACAACAACAACTGTTGGTGAAACAACAACAACAACAACAACAACTTTGGCATCCACAAGTAACCCCCCAACATTCTCAACTCTAGCACCAAAGTCGACAACTGATGCTGGAACAACAACTATGTCTGACACAACAACAACTATTCGTGAAACAACTTCAACAACTTTGGCATCCAATAGTAACCCTCCAACATCCAAAGCCGTAACAACAACGTCGACAACTGATGCTGGAACAACAACTATGTCTGACACAACAACAACTGTTGGTGAAACAACAACAACAACTTTGGCATCCTCAAGTAACCCCCCAACATCCACAACTGTAGCACCAACTTTGACAACTGATGCTGGAACAACTATGTCTGACACAACAACAACTGTTGGTGAAACAACATCAACAACTTTGGCATCCACAAGTAACCCTCCAACATCCACAACTGTATCGCCAAAGTCGACAACTGATGCTGGAACAACAACTATGTCTGACACAACAACAACTGTTGGTGAAACAACAACAATAACAACAACAACAACAACTTTGGCATCCTCAAGTAACCCCCCAACATCCTCAACTGTAGCACCAAAGTCGACAACTGATGCTGGAACAACAACTATGTCTGACACAACAACAACTATGTCTGAAACAACAACAACAACTTTGGCATCCACAAGTAACCCCCCAACATCCTCAACTTTAGCACCAAAGTCGACAACTGATGCTGGAACAACAACTATGTCTGACACAACAACAACTGTTGGTGAAACAACATCAACAACTTTGGCATCCACAAGTAACCCTCCAACATCCACAACTGTATCGCCAAAGTCGACAACTGATGCTGGAACAACAACTATGTCTGACACAACAACAACTGTTGGTGAAACAACAACAACATTGGCATCCACAAGTAACCCCCCAACATCCTCAACTGTAGCAACAAAGTCGACAACTGAAGCTGGAACAACAATAATTTCTGACACAACAACAACTTTGGCATCCACAAGTAACCCTCCAACATCATCAACTGTAGCACCAAAGTCGACAACTGATGCTGGAACAACAACTATGTCTGACACAACAACAAGTGTTGGTGAAACAACATCAACAACTTTGGTATCCACAAGTAACCCTCCAACATCCTCAACTTTTGCACCAAAGTCGACAACTGATGCTGGAACAACAACAATTATGTCTGACACAACAACAACTGTTGGTGAAACAACATCAACAACTTTGGCATCTACAAGTAACCATCCAACATCCACAGCCGTAACAACAACGTCGACAACTGATGCTGAAACAACAACAATTTTTGACACAACAACTTTGGCATCCTCAAGTAACCCCCCAACATCCTCAACTGTAGCACCAAAGTCGACAACTGATGCTGGAACAACAACTATGTCTGACACAACAACAACTGTTGGTGAAACAACATCAACAACTTTGGCATCTACAAGTAACCCTCCAACATCCAAAGCCGTAACAACAACGTCAACAACTGATGCTGGAATAACAACACTTTCTGACACAACAACAACTTTGGCATCCACAAGTAACCCCCCAACATTCTCAACTCTAGCACCAAAGTCGACAACTGATGCTGGAACAACAACTATGTCTGACACAGCAACAACTGTTGGTGAAACAACATCAACAACTTTGGCATCCACAAATAACCCCCCAACATCCAAAGCCGTAACAACAACGTCGACAACTGATGCTGGAACAACAACTATGTCTGACACAACAACAACTGTTGGTGAAACAACATCAACAACTTTGGCATCCACAAGTAACCCTCCAACATCCTCATCTGTAGCACCAAAGTCGACAACTGATGCTGGAACAACAACTATGTCTGACACAACAACAACTGTTGGTGAAACAACATCAACAACTTTGGCATCCACAAGTAACCCTCCAACATCCTCATCTGTAGCACCAAAGTCGACAACTGATGCTGGAACAACAACTATGTCTGACACAACAACAACTATTGGTGAAACAACATCAACAACTTTGGCATCTACAAGTAACCCTCCAACATCCAAAGCCGTAACAACAACGTCGACAACTGATGCTGGAACAACAACTATGTCTGACACAACAACAACTGTTGGTGAAACAACAACAACAACAACAACTTTGGCATCCACAAGTAACCCCCCAACAACCTCAACTGTAGCACCAGAGTCGACAACTGATGCTGGAAGAACAACTATGTCTGACACAACAACAACTGTTGGTGAAACAACATCAACAACTTTGGCATCCACAAGTAACCCCCCAACATCCCCAACTTTAGCACCAAAGTCGACAACTGATGCTGGAACAACAACTATGTCTGACACAACAACAACTGTTGGTGAAACAACATCAACAACTTTGGCATCTACAAGTAACCATCCAACATCCAAAGCCGTAACAACAACGTCGACAACTGATGCTGGAACAACAACAATTTTTGACACAACAACTTTGGCATCCACAAGTAACCCCCCAACATCCTCAACTTTAGCACCAAAGTTTACAACTGATGCTGGAACAACAACTATGTCTGACACAACAACAACTGTTGGTGAAACAACATCAACAACTTTGGCATCCACAAGTAACCCCCCAACATCCTCAACTGTAGCACCAAAGTCGACAACTGATGCTGGAACAACAACTATGTCTGACACAACAACAACTGTTGGTGAAACAACATCAACAACTTTGGCATCCACAAGTAACCATTCAACATCCAAAGCCGTAACAACAACGTCGACAACTGATGCTGGAACAACAACTATGTCTGACACAACAACAACTGTTGGTGAAACAACATCAACAACTTTGGCATCCACAAGTAACCCCCCAACATCCTCAACTTTAGCACCAAAGTCGACAACTGATGCTGGAACAACAACAATTTCTGACACAACGACAACTTTGGCATCCACAAGTAACCCTCCAACATCCACAACTGTAGCACCAACTTTGAAAACTGATGCTGGAACAACAACTATGTCTGACACAACAACAACTGTTGGTGAAACAACATCAACAACTTTGACATCCACAAGTAACCCTCCAACATCCTCATCTGTAGAACCAACATCGACAACTGATGCTGGAACAACAACTATGTCTGACACAACAACAACTGTTGGTGAAACAACAACAACAACAACAACAACTTTGGCATCCACAAGTAACCCCCCAACATCCACAACTGTAGCACCAAAGTCGACAACTGATGCTGGAACAACAACTATGTCTGACACAACAACAACTGTTGGTGAAACAACATCAACAACTTTGGCATCCACAAGTAACCCCCCAACATCCTCAACTTTAGCACCAAAGTCGACAACTGATGCTGGAACAACAACTATGTCTGACACAACAACAACTATTGGTGAAACAACATCAACAACTTTGGCATCTACAAGTAACCATCCAACATCCAAAGCCGTAACAACAACGTCGACAACTGATGCTGGAACAACAACAATTTCTGACACAACATCTTTGGCATCCACAAGTAACCCTCCAACATCCACAACTGTATCGCCAAAGTCGACAACTGATGCTGGAACAACAACTATGTCTGACAAAACAACAACTATTGGTGAAACAACATCAACAACTTTGTCATCTACAAGTAACCATCCAACATCCAAAGCCGTAACAACAACGTCGACAACTGATGCTGAAACAACAACAATTTTTGACACAACAACTTTGGCATCCTCAAGTAACCCCCCAACATCCTCAACTCTAGCACCAAAGTCGACAACTGATGCTGGAACAAAAACTAGGTCTGACACAACAACAACTGTTGGTGAAACAACATCAACAACTTTGGCATCTACAAGTAACCATCCAACATCCAAAGCCGTAACAACAACGTCGACAACTGATGCTGGAACAATAACTATGTCTGACACAACAACAACTATTGGTGAAACAACATCAACAACTTTGGCATCCACAAGTAACCCCCCAACATCCTCAACTGTAGCACCAAAGTCGACAACTGATGCTGGAACAACAACTATGTCTGACACAACAACAACTGTTGGTGAAACAACATCAACAACTTTGGCATCTACTAGTAACCCTCCAACATCCAAAGCCGTAACAACAACGTCGACAACTGATGCTGGAACAACAACAATTTCTGACACAACATCAACAACTTTGGCATCCACAAGTAACCCTCCAACATCCACAACTGTAGCACCAAAGTCGACAACTGATGCTGGAACAACAACTATGTCTGACACAACAACAACTGTTGGTGAAACAACATCAACAACTTTGGCATCCACAAGTGACCCTCCAACATCCAAAGCCGTAACAACAACGTCAACAACTGATGCTGGAACAACAACAATTTCTGACACAACAACAACAACTTTGGCATCTACAAGTAACCCTCCAACATCCTCAACTGTAGCACCAAAGTCGACAACTGATGCTGGAACAACTATGTCTGACACAACAACAACTGTTGGTGAAACAACAACAACAACAACAACAACAACTTTGGCATCCACAAGTAACCCCCCATCAACCTCAACTGTAGCACCAGAGTCGACAACTGATGCTGGAAAAACAACTATGTCTGACACAACAACAACTGGTGGTGAAACAACATCAACAACTTTGGCATCTACAAGTAACCCTACAACATCCAAAGCCGTAACAACAACGTCGACAACTGATGCTGGAACAACAACTATGTCTGACACAACAACAACTGTTGGTGAAACAACATCAACAACTTTGGCATCCACAAGTAACCCTCCAACATCCTCAACTTTAGCACCAAAGTCGACAACTGATGCTGGAACAACAATAATTTCTGACACAACAACAACTTTGGCATCCACAAGTAACCCTCCAACATCCACAACTGTAGCACCAAAGTCGACAACTGATGCTGGAACAACAACTATGTCTGACAAAACAACAACTATTGGTGAAACAACATCAACAACTTTGGCATCCACAAGTAACCCTCCAACATCCTCAACTTTAGCACCAAAGTCGACAACTGATGCTGGAACAACAACTATGTCTGACACAACAACAACTATTGGTGAAACAACATCAACAACTTTGGCATCTACAAGTAACCATCCAACATCCAAAGCCGTAACAACAACGTCGACAACTGATGCTGGAACAACAACTATGTCTGACACAACAACAACTGTTGGTGAAACAACATCAACAACTTTGACATCCACAAGTAACCCTCCAACATCCTCATCTGTAGAACCAACATCGACAACTGATGCTGGAACAACAACTATGTCTGACACAACAACAACTGTTGGTGAAACAACAACAACAACAACAACAACTTTGGCATCCACAAGTAACCCCCCAACAACCTCAACTGTAGCACCAGAGTCGACAACTGATGCTGGAACAACAACTATGTCTGACACAACAACAACTGTTGGTGAAACAACATCAACAACTTTGACATCCACAAGTAACCCTCCAACATCCTCATCTGTAGAACCAACATCGACAACTGATGCTGGAACAACAACTATGTCTGACACAACAAAAACTGTTGGTGAAACAACAACAACAACAACAACAACTTTGGCATCCACAAGTAACCCCCCAACATCCTCAACTGTAGCACCAAAGTCGAAAACTGATGCTGGAACAACAACTATGTCTGAAACAACAACTTTGGCATCCACAAGTAACCCCCCAACATCCTCATCTGTAGCAGCAACATTGACAACTGATGCAGGAACAACAACTATGTCTGACACAACAACAAATGTTGGTGAAACAACAACAACAACAACTTTGGCATCCACAAGTAACCCCACAACATCCTCAACTGTAGCACCAAAGTCGACAACTGATGCTGGAACAACAACTATGTCTGAGACAACAACAACTGTTGGTGAAACAACATCTACAACTTTGTCATCACAAAGTAACCCTCCAACATCCAAAGCCGTAACAACAACGTCGACAACTGATGCTGGAACAACAACAATTTATGACACAACAACAACTTTGGCATCCACAAGTAACCCTCCAACATCCTCAACTGTAGCACCAAAGTCGACAACTGATGCTGGAACAACAACTATGTCTGACACAACAACAACTGTTGGTGAAACAACATCAACAACTTTGGCATCCACAAGTAACCATCCAACATCCACAACTGTAGCACCAAAGTCGACAACTGATGCTGGAACAACAACTATGTCTGACACAACAACAACTGTTGGTGAAACAACATCAACAACTTTGGCATCCACAAGTAACCATCCAACATCCACAACTGTAGCACCAAAGTCGACAACTGATGCTGGAACAACAACTATGTCTGACACAACAACAACTGTTGGTGAAACAACATCAACAACTTTGGCATCCACAAGTAACCCTCCAACATCCTCAACTGTGGCACCAAAGTCGACAACTGATGCTGGAACAACAACTATGTCTGACACAACAACAACTATTGGTGAAACAACATCTACAACTTTGGCATCTACAAGTAACCATCCAACATCCAAAGCCGTAACAACAACGTCGACAACTGATGCTGGAACAACAACAATTTTTGACACAACAACTTTGGCATCCTCAAGTAACCCCCCAACATCCTCAACTGTAGCACCAAAGACGACAACTGATGCTGGAACAACAACAATTTTTGACACAACAACTTTGGCATCCTCAAGTAACCCTCCAACATCCAAAGCCGTAACAACAACGTCGACAACTGATGCTGGAACAACAACAATTTCTGACACAACATCAACAACTTTGGCATCCACAAGTAACCCTCCAACATCCACAACTGTATCGCCAAAGTCGACAACTGATGCTGGAACAACAACTATGTCTGACACAACAACAACTGTTGGTGAAACAACATCAACAACTTTGGCATCCACAAGTAACCCCCCAACATCCTCAACTGTAGCGCCAAAGTCGACAACTGATGCTGGAACAACAACTATGTCTGACACAACAACAACTGTTGGTGAAACAACATCAACAACTTTGGCATCCACAAGTAACCCCCCAACATCCTCAACTTTAGCACCAAAGTCGACAACTGATGCTGGAACAACAACTATGTCTGACACAACAACAACTGTTGGTGAAACAACATCAACAACTTTGGCATCTACAAGTAACCATCCAACATCCTCAACTGTAGCGCCAAAGTCGACAACTGATGCTGGAACAACATATATGTCTGACACAACAACAACTGTTGGTGAAACAACATCAACAACATTGGCATCCACAAGTAACCCCCCAACATCCTCAACTGTAGCGCCAAAGTCGACAACTGATGCTGGAACAACAACTATGTCTGACACAACAACAACTGTTGGTGAAACAACATCAACAACTTTGGCATCCACAAGTAACCCCCCAACATCCTCAACTTTAGCACCAAAGTCGACAACTGATGCTGGAACAACAACTATGTCTGACACAACAACAACTGTTGGTGAAACAACATCAACAACTTTGGCATCTACAAGTAACCATCCAACATCCACAGCCGTAACAACAACGTCGACAACTGATGCTGGAACAACAACTATGTCTGACACAACAACAACTGTTGGTGAAACAACATCAACAACTTTGGCATCCACAAGTAACCCCCCAACATCCTCAACTTTAGCACCAAAGTCGACAACTGATGCTGGAACAACAACAATTTCTGACACAACGACAACTTTGGCATCCACAAGTAACCCTCCAACATCCACAACTGTAGCACCAACTTTGAAAACTGATGCTGGAACAACAACTATGTCTGACACAACAACAACTGTTGGTGAAACAACATCAACAACTTTGACATCCACAAGTAACCCTCCAACATCCTCAACTTTAGCACCAAAGTCGACAACTGATGCTGGAACAACAACTATGTCTGACACAACAACAACTGTTGGTGAAACAACAACAACAACAACAACAACTTTGGCATCCACAAGTAACCCCCCAACAACCTCAACTGTAGCACCAGAGTCAACAACTGATGCTGGAACAACAACTATGTCTGACACAACAACAACTGTTGGTGAAACAACATCAACAACTTTGGCATCCACAAGTAACCCCCCAACATCCTCAACTTTAGCACCAAAGTCGACAACTGATGCTGGAACAACAACTACGTCTGAAACAACAACTTTGGCATCCACAAGTAACCCTCCAACATCCTCATCTGTAGCAGCAACATTGACAACTGATGCAGGAACAACAACTATGTCTGACACAACAACAAATGTTGGTGAAACAACAACAACAACAACTTTGGCATTCACAAGTAACCCTCCAACATCCTCAACTGTAGCACCAAAGTTGACAACTGATGCTGGAACAACAACTATGTCTGACACAACAACAACTGTTGGTGAAACAACATCTACAACTTTGGCATCACAAAGTAACCCTCCAACATCCAAAGCCGTAACAACAACGTCGACAACTGATGCTGGAACAACAACAATTTATGATACAACAACAACTTTGGCATCCACAAGTAACCCTCCAACATCCTCAACTGTAGCACCAAAGTCCACAACTGATGCTGGAACAACAACTATGTCTGACACAACAACAACTATTGGTGAAACAACATCAACAACTTTGGCATCTACAAGTAACCATCCAACATCCAAAGCCGTAACAACAACGTCGACAACTGATGCTGGAACAACAACAATTTTTGACACAACAACTTTGGCATCCTCAAGTAACCCCCCAACATCCTCAACTGTAGCACCAAAGTCGACAACTGATGCTGGAACAACAACTATGTCTGACACAAAAACAACTGTTGGTGAAACAACATCAACAACTTTGGCATCTACAAGTAACCCTCCAACATCCAAAGCCGTAACAACAACGTCGACAACTGATGCTGGAACAACAACAATTTCTGACACAACAACAACTTTGGCATCCACAAGTAACCCTCCAACATCCACAACTGTAGCACCAAAGTCGACAACTGATGCTGGAACAACAACTATGTCTGACACAACAACTGTTGGTGAATTAACATCAACAACTTTGGCATCTACAAGTAACCATCCAACATCCAAAGCCGTAACAACAACGTCGACAAATGATGCTGGAACAACAACAATTTCTGACACAACAACAACTTTGGCAACCACAAGTAACCCTCCAACATCCACAACTGTATCGCCAAAGTCGACAACTGATGCTGGAACAACAACTATGTCTGACAAAACAACAACTATTGGTGAAACAACATCAACAACTTTGGCATCCACAAGTAACCCTCCAACATCCTCAACTTTAGCACCAAAGTCGACAACTGATGCTGGAACAACAACTATGTCTGACACAACAACAACTGTTGGTGAAACAACATCAACAACTTTGGCATCTACAAGTAACCATCCAACATCCACAGCCGTAACAACAACGTCGACAACTGATGCTGGAACAACAACTATGTCTGACACAACAACAACTGTTCGTGAAACAAGATCAACAACTTTGGCATCCACAAGTAACCCCCCAACATCCTCAACTGTAGCACCAAAGTCGACAACTGATGCTGGAACAACAACTATGTCTGACACAACAACAACTATTGGTGAAACAACATCAACAACTTTGGCATCTACAAGTAACCATCCAACATCCAAAGCCGTAACAACAACGTCGACAACTGATGCTGGAACAACAACTATGTCTGACACAACAACAACTGTTGGTGAAACAACATCAACAACTTTGGCATCCACAAGTAACCCCCCAAAATCCTCATCTGTAGAACCAACATCGACAACTGATGCTGGAACAACAACTATGTCTGACACAACAACAACTGTTGGTGAAACAACATCAACAACTTTGGCATCCACAAGTAACCCCCCAACATCCTCAACTTTAGCACCAAAGTCGACAACTGATGCTGGAACAACAACTATGTCTGAAACAACAACTTTGGCATCCACAAGTAACCCCCCAACATCCTCATCTGTAGCAGCAACATTGACAACTGATGCAGGAACAACAACTATGTCTGACACAACAACAAATGTTGGTGAAACAACAACAACAACAACTTTGGCATCCACAAGTAACCCCCCAACATCCTCAACTGTAGCACCAACTTTGAAAACTGATGCTGGAACAACAACAATGTCTGACACAACAACAACTTTGGCATCCACAAGTAACCCTCCAACATCCACAACTGTAGCACCAACTTTGAAAACTGATGCTGGAACAACAACTATGTCTGACACAACAACAACTGTTGGTGAAACAACATCAACAACTTTGACATCCACAAGTAACCCTCCAACATCCTCATCTGTAGAACCAACATCGACAACTGATGCTGGAACAACAACTATGTCTGACACAACAACAACTGTTGGTGAAACAACATCAACAACTTTGGCATCCACAAGTAACCCCCCAACATCCTCAACTTTAGCACCAAAGTCGACAACCGATGCTGGAACAACAACTATGTCTGAAACAACAACTTTGGCATCCACAAGTAACCCCCCAACATCCTCATCTGTAGCAGCAACATTGACAACTGATGCAGGAACAACAACTATGTCTGACACAACAACAAATGTTGGTGAAACAACATCAACAACTTTGGCATCTCCAAGTAACCCCCCAACATCCTCAACTTTAGCACCAAAGTCGACAACTGATGCTGGAACAACAACTATGTCTGACAGAACAACAACTGTTGGTGAAACAACATCAACAACTTTGGCATCTACAAGTAACCCCCCAACATCCTCAACTTTAGCACCAAAGTCGAAAACTGATGCTGGAACAACAACTATGTCTGACACAACAACAACTGTTGGTGAAACAACATCAACAACTTTGGCATCTACAAGTAACCCCCCAACATCCTCAACTTTAGCACCAAAGTCGACAACTGATGCTGGAACAACAACTATGTCTGACAGAACAACAACTGTTGGTGAAACAACATCTAAAACTTTGGCATCTACAAGTAACCATCCAACATCCAAAGCCGTGACAACAACGTCGACAACTGATGCTGGAACAACAACAATTTTTGACACAACAACTTTGGCATCCTCAAGTAACCCCCCAACATCCTCAACTGTAGCACCAAAGTCGACAACTGATGCTGGAACAACTATGTCTGACACAACAACAACTGTTGGTGAAACAACATCAACAACTTTGGCATCTACAAGTAACCCTCCAACATCCAAAGCCGTAACAACAACGTCGACAACTGATTCTGGAAGAACAACAATTTCTGACACAACAACAACTTTGGCATCCACAAGTAACCCTCCAACATCCTCAACTTTAGCACCAAAGTCGACAACTGATGCTGGAACAACAACTATGTCTGACACAACAACAACTGTTGGTGAAACAGCATCAACAACTTTGGCATCCACAAGTAACCCTCCAACATCCTCATCTGTAGCACCAACATCGACAACTGATGCTGAAACAACAACTATGTCTGACACAACAACAACTGTTGGTGAAACAACATCAACAACTTTGGCATCCACAAATAACCCCCCAACATCCACAGCCGTAACAACAACGTCGACAACTGATGCTGGAACAACAACTATGTCTGACACAACAACAACTGTTGGTGAAACAACATCAACAACTTTGGAATCCACAAGTAACCCTCCAACATCCAAAGCCGTAACAACAACGTCGACAACTGATGCTGGAACAACAACAATTTCTGACACAACAACAACTTTGGCATCCACAAGTAACCCCCCAACATTCTCAACTCTAGCACCAAAGTCGACAACTGATGCTGGAACAACAACTATGTCTGACACAACAACAACTGTTGGTGAAACAGCATCAACAACTTTGGCATCCACAAGTAACCCTCCAACATCCTCATCTGTAGCACCAACATCGACAACTGATGCTGAAACAACAACTATGTCTGACACAACAACAACTGTTGGTGAAACAACATCAACAACTTTGGCATCCACAAATAACCCCCCAACATCCACAGCCGTAACAACAACGTCGACAACTGATGCTGGAACAACAACTATGTCTGACACAACAACAACTGTTGGTGAAACAACATCAACAACTTTGGAATCCACAAGTAACCCTCCAACATCCAAAGCCGTAACAACAACGTCGACAACTGATGCTGGAACAACAACAATTTCTGACACAACAACAACTTTGGCATCCACAAGTAACCCCCCAACATTCTCAACTCTAGCACCAAAGTCGACAACTGATGCTGGAACAACAACTATGTCTGACACAACAACAACTGTTGGTGAAACAGCATCAACAACTTTGGCATCCACAAGTAACCCTCCAACATCCTCATCTGTAGCACCAACGTCGACAACTGATGCTGAAACAACAACTATGTCTGACGCAACAACAACTGTTGGTGAAACAACATCAACAACTTTGGCATCTACAAGTAACCCTCCAACATCCAAAGCCGTAACAACGATGTCGACAACTGATGCTGGAACAACAACAATTTCTGACACAACATCAACAACTTTGGCATCCACAAGTAACCCTCCAACATCCTCAACTGTATCGCCAAAGTCGACAACTGATGCTGGAACAACAACTATGTCTGACACATCAACAACTGTTGGTGAAACAACATCAACAACTTTGGCATCCACAAGTAACCCCCCAACATCATCAACTTTAGCACCAAAGTCGACAACTGATGCTGGAACAAGAACTATGTCTGACACAACAACAACTATTGGTGAAACAACATCAACAACTTTGGCATCTACAAGTAACCATCCAACATCCAAAGCCGTAACAACAACGTCGACAACTGATGCTGGAACAACAACTATGTCTGACACAACAACAACTGTTGGTGAAACAACATCAACAACTTTGGCATCCACAAGTAACCCCCCAACATCCTCAACTTTAGCACCAAAGTCGACAACTGATGCTGGAACAACAACAATTTCTGACACAACGACAACTTTGGCATCCACAAGTAACCCTCCAACATCCACAACTGTAGCACCAACTTTGAAAACTGATGCTGGAACAACAACTATGTCTGACACAACAACAACTGTTGGTGAAACAACATCAACAACTTTGACATCCACAAGTAACCCTCCAACATCCTCATCTGTAGAACCAACATCGACAACTGATGCTGGAACAACAACTATGTCTGACACAACAACAACTGTTGGTGAAACAACAACAACAACAACAACAACTTTGGCATCCACAAGTAACCCCCCAACAACCTCAACTGTAGCACCAGAGTCGACAACTGATGCTGGAACAACAACTATGTCTGACACAACAACAACTGTTGGTGAAACAACATCAACAACTTTGGCATCCACAAGTAACCCCCCAACATCCAAAGCCGTAACAACAACGTCGACAACTGATGCTGGAACAACAACTATGTCTGAAACAACAACTTTGGCATCCACAAGTAACCCCCCAACATCCTCATCTGTAGCAGCAACATTGACAACTGATGCAGGAACAACAACTATGTCTGACACAACAACAAATGTTGGTGAAACAACAACAACAACAACTTTGGCATCCACAAGTAACCCCCCAACATCCTCAACTGTAGCACCAAAGTCGACAACTGATGCTGGAACAACAACTATGTCTGACACAACAACAACTGTTGGTGAAACAACATCTACAACTTTGGCATCACAAAGTAACACTCCAACATCCAAAGCCATAACAACAACGTCGACAACTGATGCTGGAACAACAACAATTTATGACACAACAACAACTTTGGCATCCACAAGTAACCCTCCAACATCCTCAACTCTAGCACCAAAGTCGACAACTGATGCTGGAACAACAACTATGTCTGACACAACAACAACTGTTGGTGAAACAACATCAACAACTTTGGCATCCACAAGTAACCCCCCAACATCCTCAACTTTAGCACCAAAGTCGACAACTGATGCTGGAAAAACAACTATGTCTGACACAACAACAACTGTTGGTGAAACAACATCAACAACTTTGGCATCCACAAGTAACCCCCCAACATCCTCAACTTTAGCACCAAAGTCGACAACTGATGCTGGAACAACAACAATTTCTGACACAACGACAACTTTGGCATCCACAAGTAACCCTCCAACATCCACAACTGTAGCACCAACTTTGAAAACTGATGCTGGAACAACAACTATGTCTGACACAACAACAACTGTTGGTGAAACAACATCAACAACTTTGACATCCACAAGTAACCCTCCAACATCCTCATCTGTAGAACCAACATCGACAACTGATGCTGGAACAACAACTATGTCTGACACAACAACAACTGTTGGTGAAACAACAACAACAACAACAACAACTTTGGCATCCACAAGTAACCCCCCAACAACCTCAACTGTAGCACCAGAGTCGACAACTGATGCTGGAACAACAACTATGTCTGACACAACAACAACTGTTGGTGAAACAACATCAACAACTTTGGCATCCACAAGTAACCCCCCAACATCCTCAACTTTAGCACCAAAGTCGACAACTGATGCTGGAACAACAACTATGTCTGAAACAACAACTTTGGCATCCACAAGTAACCCCCCAACATCCTCATCTGTAGCAGCAACATTGACAACTGATGCAGGAACAACAACTATGTCTGACACAACAACAAATGTTGGTGAAACAACAACAACAACAACTTTGGCATCCACAAGTAACCCCCCAACATCCTCAACTGTAGCACCAAAGTCGACAACTGATGCTGGAACAACAACTATGTCTGACACAACAACAACTGTTGGTGAAACAACATCTACAACTTTGGCATCACAAAGTAACACTCCAACATCCAAAGCCATAACAACAACGTCGACAACTGATGCTGGAACAACAACAATTTATGACACAACAACAACTTTGGCATCCACAAGTAACCCTCCAACATCCTCAACTCTAGCACCAAAGTCGACAACTGATGCTGGAACAACAACTATGTCTGACACAACAACAACTGTTGGTGAAACAACATCAACAACGTTGGCATCCACAAGTAACCCCCCAACATCCTCAACTTTAGCACCAAAGTCGACAACTGATGCTGGAAAAACAACTATGTCTGACACAACAACAACTGTTGGTGAAACAACATCAACAACTTTGGCATCCACAAGTAACCCTCCAACATCCTCAACTGTAGCACCAAAGTCGACAACTGATGCTGGAACAACAACTATGTCTGACACAACAACAACTATTGGTGAAACAACATCTACAACTTTGGCATCTACAAGTAACCATCCAACATCCAAAGCCGTAACAACAACGTCGACAACTGATGCTGGAACAACAACAATTTTTGACACAACAACTTTGGCATCCTCAAGTAACCCCCCAACACCCTCAACTGTAGCACCAAAGACGACAACTGATGCTGGAACAACAACAATTTTTGACACAACAACTTTGGCATCCTCAAGTAACCCCCCAACATCCTCAACTTTAGCACCAAAGTCGACAACTGATGCTGGAACAACTATGTCTGACACAACAACAACTGTTGGTGAAACAACATCAACAACTTTGGCATCTACAAGTAACCCTCCAACATCCAAAGCCGTAACAACAACGTCGACAACTGATGCTGGAACAACAACAATTTCTGACACAACATCAACAACTTTGGCATCCACAAGTAACCCTCCAACATCCACAACTGTATCGCCAAAGTCGACAACTGATGCTGGAACAACAACTATGTCTGACACAACAACAACTGTTGGTGAAACAACATCAACAACATTGGCATCCACAAGTAACCCCCCAACATCCTCAACTGTAGCGCCAAAGTCGACAACTGATGCTGGAACAACAACTATGTCTGACACAACAACAACTGTTGGTGAAACAACATCAACAACTTTGGCATCTACAAGTAACCCTCCAACATCCAAAGCCGTAACAACAACGTCGACAACTGATGCTGGAACAACAACAATTTCTGACACAACATCAACAACTTTGGCATCCACAAGTAACCCTCCAACATCCACAACTGTATCGCCAAAGTCGACAACTGATGCTGGAACAACAACTATGTCTGACACAACAACAACTGTTGGTGAAACAACATCAACAACTTTGGCATCCACAAGTAACCCCCCAACATCCTCAACTTTAGCACCAAAGTCGACAACTGATGCTGGAACAACAACTATGTCTGACACAACAACAACTGTTGGTGAAACAACATCAACAACTTTGGCATCTACAAGTAACCATCCAACATCCACAGCCGTAACAACAACGTCGACAACTGATGCTGGAACAACAACTATGTCTGACACAACAACAACTGTTGGTGAAACAAGAACAACAACTTTGGCATCCACATGTAACCCCCCAACATCCTCAACTGTAGCACCAAAGTCGACAACTGATGCTGGAACAACATATATGTCTGACACAACAACAACTGTTGGTGAAACAACATCAACAACTTTGGCATCCACAAGTAACCCTCCAACATCCACAACTGTATCGCCAAAGTTGACAACTGATGCTGGAACAACAACTATGTCTGACACAACAACAACTGTTGGTGAAACAACATCAACAACTTTGGCATCCACAAGTAACCCCCCAACATCCTCAACTGTAGCGCCAAAGTCGACAACTGATGCTGGAACAACAACTATGTCTGACACAACAACAACTGTTGGTGAAACAACATCAACAACTTTGGCATCCACAAGTAACCCCCCAACATCCTCAACTTTAGCACCAAAGTCGACAACTGATGCTGGAACAACAACTATGTCTGACACAACAACAACTGTTGGTGAAACAACATCAACAACTTTGGCATCTACAAGTAACCATCCAACATCCACAGCCGTAACAACAACGTCGACAACTGATGCTGGAACAACAACTATGTCTGACACAACAACAACTGTTGGTGAAACAAGAACAACAACTTTGGCATCCACATGTAACCCCCCAACATCCTCAACTGTAGCACCAAAGTCGACAACTGATGCTGGAACAACATATATGTCTGACACAACAACAACTGTTGGTGAAACAACATCAACAACTTTGGCATCCACAAGTAACCCTCCAACATCCACAACTGTATCGCCAAAGTTGACAACTGATGCTGGAACAACAACTATGTCTGACACAACAACAACTGTTGGTGAAACAACATCAACAACTTTGGCATCCACAAGTAACCCCCCAACATCCTCAACTGTAGCACCAAAGTCGACAACTGATGCTGGAACAACAACTATGTCTGACACAACAACAACTGTTGGTGAAACAACATCAACAACTTTGGCATCTACAAGTAACCATCCAACATCCAAAGCCGTAACAACAACGTCGACAACTGATGCTGGAACAACAACTATGTCTGACACAACAACAACTGTTGGTGAAACAACATCAACAACTTTGGCATCCACAAGTAACCCCCCAACATCCTCAACTTTAGCACCAAAGTCGACAACTGATGCTGGAACAACAACAATTTCTGACACAACGACAACTTTGGCATCCACAAGTAACCCTCCAACATCCACAACTGTAGCACCAACTTTGAAAACTGATGCTGGAACAACAACTATGTCTGACACAACAACAACTGTTGGTGAAACAACATCAACAACTTTGACATCCACAAGTAACCCTCCAACATCCTCAACTTTAGCACCAAAGTCGACAACTGATGCTGGAACAACAACTATGTCTGACACAACAACAACTGTTGGTGAAACAACAACAACAACAACAACAACTTTGGCATCCACAAGTAACCCCCCAACATCCTCAACTTTAGCACCAAAGTCGACAACTGATGCTGGAACAACAACTACGTCTGAAACAACAACTTTGGCATCCACAAGTAACCCTCCAACATCCTCATCTGTAGCAGCAACATTGACAACTGATGCAGGAACAACAACTATGTCTGACACAACAACAAATGTTGGTGAAACAACAACAACAACAACTTTGGCATCCACAAGTAACCCCCCAACATCCTCAACTGTAGCACCAAAGTCGACAACTGATGCTGGAACAACAACTATGTCTGACACAACAACAACTGTTGGTGAAACAACATCTACAACTTTGGCATCACAAAGTAACCCTCCAACATCCAAAGCCGTAACAACAACGTCGACAACTGATGCTGGAACAACAACAATTTATGACACAACAACAACTTTGGCATCCACAAGTAACCCTCCAACATCCTCAACTGTAGCACCAAAGTCGACAACTGATGCTGGAACAACAACAATTTTTGACACAACAACTTTGGCATCCTCAAGTAACCCCCCAACATCCTCAACTGTAGCACCAAAGTCGACAACTGATGCTGGAACAACTATGTCTGACACAAAAACAACTGTTGGTGAAACAACATCAACAACTTTGGCATCTACAAGTAACCCTCCAACATCCAAAGCCATAACAACAACGTCGACAACTGATGCTGGAACAACAACAATTTTTGACACAACAACTTTGGCATCCACAAGTAACCCCCCAACATCCTCAACTGTAGCACCAAAGTCGACAACTGATGCTGGAACAACAAATATGTCTGACACAACAACAACTGTTGGTGAATTAACATCAACAACTTTGGCATCTACAAGTAACCATCCAACATCCACAGCCGTAACAACAACGTCGACAACTGATGCTGGAACAACAACTATGTCTGACACAACAACAACTGTTGGTGAAACAACATCAACAACTTTGACATCCACAAGTAACCCTCCAACATCCTCAACTTTAGCACCAAAGTCGACAACTGATGCTGGAACAACAACTATGTCTGACACAACAACAACTGTTGGTGAAACAACAACAACAATAACAACAACTTTGGCATCCACAAGTAACCCTCCAACATCCACAACTGTAGCACCAACTTTGAAAACTGATGCTGGAACAACAACTATGTCTGACACCACAAGAACTGTTGGTGAAACAACATCAACAACTTTGGCATCCACAAGTAACCCCCCAACATCCTCAACTTTAGCACCAAAGTCGACAACTGATGCTGGAACAACAACTACGTCTGAAACAACAACTTTGGCATCCACAAGTAACCCTCCAACATCCTCATCTGTAGCAGCAACATTGACAACTGATGCAGGAACAACAACTATGTCTGACACAACAACAAATGTTGGTGAAACAACAACAACAACAACTTTGGCATCCACAAGTAACCCCCCAACATCCTCAACTGTAGCACCAAAGTCGACAACTGATGCTGGAACAACAACTATGTCTGACACAACAACAACTGTTTGTGAAACAACATTTACAACTTTGGCATCACAAAGTAACCCTCCAACATCCAAAGCCGTAACAACAACGTCGACAACTGATGCTGGAACAACAACAATTTATGACACAACAACAACTTTGGCATCCACAAGTAACCCTCCAACATCCTCAACTGTAGCACCAAAGTCGACAACTGATGCTGGAACAACAACAATTTCTGACACAACAACAACTGTTGGTGAAACAACATCAACAACTTTGGCATCCACAAGTAACCCCCCAACATCCTCAACTTTAGCACCAAAGTCCACAACTGATGCTGGAACAACAACTATGTCTGACACAACAACAACTATTGGTGAAACAACATCAACAACTTTGGCATCTACAAGTAACCATCCAACATCCAAAGCCGTAACAACGTCGACAACTGATGCTGAAACAACAACAATTTTTGACACAACAACTTTGGCATCCTCAAGTAACCCCCCAACATCCTCAACTGTAGCACCAAAGTCGACAACTGATGCTGGAACAACAACTATGTCTGACACAACAACTGTTGGTGAATTAACATCAACAACTTTGGCATCTACAAGTAACCATCCAACATCCAAAGCCGTAACAACAACGTCGACAAATGATGCTGGAACAACAACAATTTCTGACACAACAACAACTTTGGCAACCACAAGTAACCCTCCAACATCCACAACTGTATCGCCAAAGTCGACAACTGATCCTGGAACAACAACTATGTCTGACAAAACAACAACTATTGGTGAAACAACATCAACAACTTTGGCATCCACAAGTAACCCTCCAACATCCTCAACTTTAGCACCAAAGTCGACAACTGATGCTGGAACAACAACTATGTCTGACACAACAACAACTGTTGGTGAAACAACATCAACAACTTTGGCATCTACAAGTAACCATCCAACATCCACAGCCGTAACAACAACGTCGACAACTGATGCTGGAACAACAACTATGTCTGACACAACAACAACTGTTCGTGAAACAAGAACAACAACTTTGGCATCCACAAGTAACCCCCCAACATCCTCAACTGCAGCACCAAAGTCGACAACTGATGCTGGAACAACAACTATGTCTGACACAACAACAACTATTGGTGAAACAACATCAACAACTTTGGCATCTACAAGTAACCATCCAACATCCAAAGCCGTAACAACAACGTCGACAACTGATGCTGGAACAACAACTATGTCTGACACAACAACAACTGTTGGTGAAACAACATCAACAACTTTGGCATCCACAAGTAACCCCCCAACATCCTCAACTTTAGCACCAAAGTCGACAACTGATGCTGGAACAACAACAATGTCTGACACAACAACAACTTTGGCATCCACAAGTAACCCTCCAACATCCACAACTGTAGCACCAACTTTGAAAACTGATGCTGGAACAACAACTATGTCTGACACAACAACAACTGTTGGTGAAACAACATCAACAACTTTGACATCCACAAGTAACCCTCCAACATCCTCATCTGTAGAACCAACATCGACAACTGATGCTGGAACAACAACTATGTCTGACACAACAACAACTGTTGGTGAAACAACATCAACAACTTTGGCATCCACAAGTAACCCCCCAACATCCTCAACTTTAGCACCAAAGTCGACAACTGATGCTGGAACAACAACTATGTCTGAAACAACAACTTTGACATCCACAAGTAACCCTCCAACATCCTCATCTGTAGAACCAACATCGACAACTGATGCTGGAACAACAACTATGTCTGACACAACAACAACTGTTGGTGAAACAACATCAACAACTTTGGCATCCACAAGTAACCCCCCAACATCCTCAACTTTAGCACCAAAGTCGACAACTGATGCTGGAACAACAACTATGTCTGAAACAACAACTTTGGCATCCACAAGTAACCCCCCAACATCCTCATCTGTAGCAGCAACATTGACAACTGATGCAGGAACAACAACTATGTCTGACACAACAACAAATGTTGGTGAAACAACAACAACAACAACTTTGGCATCCACAAGTAACCCCCCAACATCCTCAACTTTAGCACCAAAGTCGACAACTGATGCTGGAACAACAACTATGTCTGACAGAACAACAACTATTGGTGAAACAACATCTAAAACTTTGTCATCTACAAGTAACCATCCAACATCCAAAGCCGTAACAACAACGTCGACAACTGATGCTGGAACAACAACAATTTTTGACACAACAACTTTGGCATCCTCAAGTAACCCCCCAACATCCTCAACTGTAGCACCAAAGTCGACAACTGATGCTGGAACAACTATGTCTGACACAACAACAACTGTTGGTGAAACAACATCAACAACTTTGGCATCTACAAGTAACCCTCCAACATCCAAAGCCGTAACAACAACGTCGACAACTGATGCTGGAAGAACAACAATTTCTGACACAACAACAACTTTGGCATCCACAAGTAACCCTCCAACATCCTCAACTTTAGCACCAAAGTCGACAACTGATGCTGGAACAACAACAATTTCTGACACAACAACAACTTTGGCATCCACAAGTAACCCCCCAACATTCTCAACTCTAGCACCAAAGTCGACAACTGATGCTGGAACAACAACTATGTCTGACACAACAACAACTGTTGGTGAAACAGCATCAACAACTTTGGCATCCACAAGTAACCCTCCAACATCCTCATCTGTAGCACCAACATCGACAACTGATGCTGAAACAACAACTATGTCTGACACAACAACAACTGTTGGTGAAACAACATCAACAACTTTGGCATCCACAAATAACCCCCCAACATCCACAGCCGTAACAACAACGTCGACAACTGATGCTGGAACAACAACTATGTCTGACACAACAACAACTGTTGGTGAAACAACATCAACAACTTTGGCATCTACAAGTAACCCTCCAACATCCAAAGCCGTAACAACGATGTCGACAACTGATGCTGGAACAACAACAATTTCTGACACAACATCAACAACTTTGGCATCCACAAGTAACCCTCCAACATCCTCAACTGTATCGCCAAAGTCGACAACTGATGCTGGAACAACAACTATGTCTGACACAACAACTGTTGGTGAAACAACATCAACAACTTTGGCATCCACAAGTAACCCTCCAACATCCACAACTGTATCGCCAAAGTCGACAACTGATGCTGGAACAACAACTATGTCTGACACATCAACAACTGTTGGTGAAACAACATCAACAACTTTGGCATCCACAAGTAACCCCCCAACATCATCAACTTTAGCACCAAAGTCGACAACTGATGCTGGAACAACAACTATGTCTCACACAACAACAACTGTTGGTGAAACAACATCAACAACTTTGGCATCTACAAGTAACCATCCAACATCCACAGCCGTAACAACAACGTCGACAACTGATGCTGGAACAACAACTATGTCTGACACAACAACAACTGTTGGTGAAACAAGAACAACAACTTTGGCATCCACAAGTAACCCCCCAACATCCTCAACTGTAGCACCAAAGTCGACAACTGATGCTGGAACAACAACTATGTCTGACACAACAACAACTGTTGGTGAAACAACATCAACAACTTTGGCATCCACAAGTAACCCCCCAACATCCTCAACTTTAGCACCAAAGTCGACAACTGATGCTGGAACAACAACAATTTCTGACACAACGACAACTTTGGCATCCACAAGTAACCCTCCAACATCCACAACTGTAGCACCAACTTTGAAAACTGATGCTGGAACAACAACTATGTCTGACACAACAACAACTGTTGGTGAAACAACATCAACAACTTTGACATCCACAAGTAACCCTCCAACATCCTCATCTGTAGAACCAACATCGACAACTGATGCTGGAACAACAACTATGTCTGACACAACAACAACTGTTGGTGAAACAACATCAACAACTTTGACATCCACAAGTAACCCCCCAACAACCTCAACTGTAGCACCAGAGTCGACAACTGATGCTGGAACAACAACTATGTCTGACACAACAACATCTGTTGGTGAAACAACATCAACAACTTTGGCATCCACAAGTAACCCCACAACATCCTCAACTTTAGCACCAAAGTCGACAACTGATGCTGGAACAACAACTATGTCTGAAACAACAACTTTGGCATCCACAAGTAACCCCCCAACATCCTCATCTGTAGCAGCAACATTGACAACTGATGCAGGAACAACAACTATGTCTGACACAACAACAAATGTTGGTGAAACAACAACAACAACAACTTTGGCATCCACAAGTAACCCCCCAACATCCTCAACTGTAGCACCAAAGTCGACAACTGATGCTGGAACAACAACTATGTCTGACACAACAACAAATGTTGGTGAAACAACAACAACAACAACTTTGGCATCCTCAAGTAACCCCCCAACATCCTCAACTGTAGCACCAAAGTCCACAACTGATGCTGGAACAACAACTATGTCTGACACAACAACAACTGTTGGTGAAACAACATCTACAACTTTGGCATCACAAAGTAACCCCCCAACATCCTCAACTTTAGCACCAAAGTCGACAACTGATGCTGGAAAAACAACAATTTATGACACAACAACAACTTTGGCATCCACAAGTAACCCTCCAACATCCTCATCTGTAGCAGCAACATTGACAACTGATGCAGGAACAACAACTATGTCTGACACAACAACAAATGTTGGTGAAACAACAACAACAACAACTTTGGCATCCACAAGTAACCCCCCAACATCCTCAACTGTAGCACCAAAGTCGACAACTGATGCTGGAACAACAACTATGTCTGACACAACAACAAATGTTGGTGAAACAACAACAACAACAACTTTGGCATCCTCAAGTAACCCCCCAACATCCTCAACTGTAGCACCAAAGTCGACAACTGATGCTGGAACAACAACTATGTCTGACACAACAACAACTGTTGGTGAAACAACATCAACAACTTTGGCATCCACAAGTAACCCCCCAACATCCTCAACTTTAGCACCAAAGTCGACAACTGATGCTGGAAAAACAACTATGTCTGACACAACAACAACTGTTGGTGAAACAACATCAACAACTTTGGCATCCACAAGTAACCCTACAACATCCAAAGCCGTAACAACAACGTCGACAACTGATGCTGGAACAACAACTATGTCTGACACAACAACAACTGTTGGTGAAACAACATCAACAACTTTGGCATTCACAAGTAACCCCCCAACATCCTCAACTTTAGCACCAAAGTCGACAACTGATGCTGGAACAACAACAATTTCTGACACAACAACAACTTTGGCATCCACAAGTAACCCTCCAACATCCACAACTGTAGCACCAGAGTCGACAACTGATGCTGGAACAACAACTATGTCTGACACAACAACTGTTGGTGAATTAACATCAACAACTTTGGCATCTACAAGTAACCCTACAACATCCAAAGCCGTAACAACAACGTCGACAACTGATGCTGGAACAACAACTATGTCTGACACAACAACAACTGTTGGTGAAACAACATCAACAACTTTGGCATCTACAAGTAACCATCCAACATCCAAAGCCTTAACAACAACGTCGACAACTGATGCTGGAACAATAACTATGTCTGACACAACAACAACTGTTGGTGAAACAACATCAACAACTTTGGCATCCACAAGTAACCCTCCAACATCCTCAACTTTAGCACCAAAGTCGACAACTGATGCTGGAACAACAACTATGTCTGACACAATAACAAGTGTTGGTGAAACAACATCAACAACTTTGGCATCCACAAGTAACCCCCCAACATCCTCAACTTTAGCACCAAAGTTGACAACTGATGCTGGAACAACAACTATGTCTGACACAACAACAACTATTGGTGAAACAACATCAACAACTTTGGCATCTACAAGTAACCATCCAACATCCAAAGCCGTAACAACAACGTCGACAACTGATGCTGGAACAACAACATTTTTTGACACAACAACTTTGGCATCCTCAAGAAACCCCCCAACATCCTCAACTGTAGCACCAAAGTCGACAACTGATGCTGGAACAACTATGTCTGACACAACAACAACTGTTGGTGAAACAACATCAACAACTTTGGCATCTACAAGTAACCCTCCAACATCCAAAGCCGTAACAACAACGTCGACAACTGATGCTGGAACAACAACAATTTCTGACACAACAACAACTTTGGCATCCACAAGTAACCCTCCAACATCCACAACTGTATCGCCAAAGTCGACAACTGATGCTGGAACAACAACTATGTCTGACAAAACAACAACTATTGGTGAAACAACATCAACAACTTTGTCATCTACAAGTAACCATCCAACATCCAAAGCCGTAACAACAACGTCGACAACTGATGCTGAAACAACAACAATTTTTGACACAACAACTTTGGCATCCTCAAGTAACCCCCCAACATCCTCAACTCTAGCACCAAAGTCGACAACTGATGCTGGAACAAAAACTAGGTCTGACACAACAACAACTGTTGGTGAAACAACATCAACAACTTTGGCATCCACAAGTAACCCCCCAACATCCTCAACTTTAGCACCAAAGTCGACAACTGATGCTGGAACAACAACTATGTCTGACACAACAACAACTGTTGCTGAAACAACATCAACAACTTTGGCATCTACAAGTAACCCTCCAACATCCAAAGCCGTAACAACAACGTCGAAAACTGATGCTGGAACAACAACAATTTCTGACACAACATCAACAACTTTGGCATCCACAAGTAACCCTCCAACATCCACAACTGTAGCACCAAAGTCGACAACTGATGCTGGAACAACAACTATGTCTGACACAACAACAACTGTTGGTAAAACAACATCAACAACTTTGGCATCCACAAGTGACCCTCCAACATCCAAAGCCGTAACAACAACGTCAACAACTGATGCTGGAACAAAAACAATTTCTGACACAACAACAACTTTGGCATCTACAAGTAACCCTCCAAAATCCTCAACTGTAGCACCAAAGTCGACAACTGATGCTGGAACAACAACTATGTCTGAAACAACAACAACTGTTGGTGAAACAACATCAACAACTTTGGCATCCACAAGTAACCCCCCAACATCCTCAACTTTAGCACCAAAGTCGACAACTGATGCTGGAACAACAATTTCTGACACAACAACAACTTTGGCATCCACAAGCAACCCTCCAACATCCACAACTGTAGCACCAAAGTCAACAACTGATTCTGGAACAACAACTATGTCTGACACAACAACTGTTGGTGAATTAACATCAACAACTTTGGCATCTACAAGTAACCCTACAACATCCAAAGCCGTAACAACAACGTCGACAACTGATGCTGGAACAACAACTATGTCTGACACAACAACAACTGTTGGTGAAACAACATCAACAACTTTGGCATCTACAAGTAACCCTACAACATCCAAAGCCGTAACAACAACGTCGACAACTGATGCTGGAACAACAACTATGTCTGACACAACAACAACTGTTGGTGAAACAACATCAACAACTTTGGCATCCACAAGTAACCCTCCAACATCCTCAACTTTAGCACCAATGTCGACAACTGATGCTGGAACAACAACTATGTCTGAAACCACAACAACTGTTGGTGAAACAACATCAACAACTTTGGCATCCACAAGTAACCCCCCAACATCCTCAACTGTAGCACCAAAGTCGACAACTGATGCTGGAACAACAACTATGTCTGACACAACAACAACTGTTGGTGAAAAAACAACAACAACTTTGGCATCCACAAGTAACCCCCAAACATCCTCAACTGTAGCACCAAAGTCGACAACTGATGCTGGAACAACAACAATTTATGACACAACAACAACTTTGGCATCCACAAGTAACCTTCCAACATCCTCAACTGTAGCACCAAAGTCGACAACTGATGCTGGAACAACAACTATGTCTGACACAACAACAACTGTTGGTGAAACAACATCAACAACTTTGGCATCCACAAGTAACCCTACAACATCCTCATCTGTAGCACCAACATTGACGACTGATGCTGGAACAACAACTATGTCTGACACAACAACAACTGTTGGTGAAACAACATCAACAACTTTGGCATCCACAAGTAACCCCCCAACATCCTCAACTTTAGCACCAAAGTCGACAACTGATGCTGGAACAACAACTATGTCTGAAACAACAACAACTATTTGTGAAACAACATCAACAACTTTGGCATCTACAAGTAACCATCCAACATCCAAAGCCGTAACAACAACGTCGACAACTGATGCTGGAAAAACAACAATTTTTGACACAACAACTTTGGCATCCTCAAGTAACCCCCCAACATCCTCATCTTTAGCACCAAAGTCGACAACTGATGCTGGAACAACAACTATGTCTGACACAACAACAACTGTTGGTGAAACAACATCAACAACTTTGGCATCTACAAGTAACCATCCAACATCCAAAGCCGTAACAACAACGTCGACAACTGATGCTGGAACAACAACAATTTTTGACACAACAACTTTGGCATCCTCAAGTAACCCATCAAAATCCTCAACTGTAGCACCAAAGTCGACAACTGATGCTGGAACACCAACTATGTCTGACACAACAACAACTGTTGGTGAAACAACTTCAACAACTTTGGCATCCACAAGTAACCCTCCAACATCCAAAGCCGTAACAACAACGTCGACAACTGATGCTGGAACAACAACAATTTCTGACACAACAACAACTTTGGCATCCACAAGTAACCCTCCAACATCCACAACTGTATCGCCAAAGTCGACAACTGATGCTGGAACAACAACTATGTCTGACACAACAACAACTGTTGGTGAAACAACATCAACAACTTTGGCATCTACAAGTAACCCTCCAACATCCAAAGCCATAACAACAACGTCGACAACTGATGCTGGAACAACAACTATGTCTGACACAACAACAACTGTTGGTGAAACAACATCAACAACTTTGGCATCCACAAGTAACCCCCCAACATCCTCAACTTTAGCACCAAAGTCGACAACTGATGCTGGAACAACAACAATTTCTGACACAACGACAACTTTGGCATCCACAAGTAACGCTCCAACATCCACAACTGTAGCACCAAAGTCGACAACTGATGCTGGAACAACTATGTCTGACACAACAACTGTTGGTGAAACAACATCAACAACTTTGGCATCTACAAGTAACCCTCCAACATCCAAAGCCGGAACAACAACGTCGACAACTGATGCTGGAACAAAAACAATTTCTGACACAACAACAACTTTGGCATCCACAAGTAACCCCCCAACATCCTCAACTGTAGCACCAAAGTCGACAACTGATGCTGGAACAACAACTATGTCTGACACAACAACAACTGTTGGTGAAACAACATCAACAACTTTGGCATCTACAAGTAACCATCCAACATCCAAAGCCGGAACAACAACGTCGACAACTGATGCTGGAACAAAAACAATTTCTGACACAACAACAACTTTGGCATCCACAAGTAACCCCCCAACATCCAAAGCCGTAACAACAACGTCGACAACTGATGCTGGAACAACAACTATGTCTGACACAACAACAATTGTTGGTGAAACAAGAACAACAACTTTGGCATCCACAAGTAACCCCCCAACATCCTCAACTGTAGCACCAAAGTCGACAACTGATGCTGGAACAACAATAATTTCTGACACAACAACAACTTTGGCATCCACAAGTAACCGTCGAACATCCTCACCTGTAGCACCAACATCGACAACTGATGCTGGAACAACAACTATGTCTGAAACAACAACAACTGTTGGTGAAACAACAACAACAACTTTGGCATCCACAAGTAACCCCCCAACATCCTCAACTGCAGCAACAAAGTCGACAACTGATGCTGGAACAACAACTATGTCTGAAACAACAACAACTGTTGGTGAAACAACAGCTACAACTTTGGCATCACAAAGTAACCCTCCAACATCCAAAGCCGTAACAACAGTGTCGACAACTGATGCTGGAACAACAACAATTTATGACACAACAACAACTTTGGCATCCACAAGTAACCCTCCAACATCCACAACTGTAGCACCAAAGTCGACAACTGATGCTGGAACAACAACTATGTCTGAAACAACAACAACTGTTGGTGAAACAACATCAACAACTTTGGCATCTACAAGTAACCATCCAACATCCAAAGCCGTAACAACAACGTCGACAACTGATGCTGGAACAACAACTATGTCTGACACAACAACAACTGTTGGTGAAACAACAACAACATCAACAACTTTGGCATCCACAAGTAACCCCCCAACATCCTCAACTGTAGCACCAAAGTCGACAACTGATGCTGGAACAACAATAATTTCTGACACAACAACAACTTTGGCATCCACAAGTAACCCCCCAACATCCTCAACTGCAGCAACAAAGTCGACAACTGATGCTGGAACAACAACTATGTCTGAAACAACAACAACTGTTGGTGAAACAACATCTACAACTTTGGCATCACAAAGTAACCCTCCAACATCCAAAGCCGTAACAACAGTGTCGACAACTGATGCTGGAACAACAACAATTTCTGACACAACAACAACTTTGGCATCCACAAGTAACCCCCCAACACCCTCAACTCTAGCACCAAAGTCGACAACTGATGCTGGAACAACAACTATGTCTGACACAACAACAACTGTTGGTGAAACAACATCAACAACTTTGGCATCCACAAGTCACCCTCCAACATCCTCATCTGTAGCACCAACATTGACGACTGATGCTGGAACAACAACTATGTCTGACACAACAACAACTGTTGGTGAAACAACATCAACATCTTTGGCATCTACAAGTAACCCCCCAACATCCTCAACTTTAGCACCAAAGTCGACAACTGATGCTGGAACAACAACTATGTCTGACACAACAACAACTGTTGGTGAAACAACATCAACAACTTTGGCATCCACAAGTAACCGTCCAGCATCCTCATCTGCAGAACCAACATCGACAACTGATGCTGGAACAACAACTATGTCTGACACAACAACAACTGTTGGTGAAACAACAACAACAACAACAACTTTGGCATCCACAATTAACCCCCCAACAACCTCAACTGTAGCACCAGAGTCGACAACTGATGCTGGAACAACAACTATGTCTGACATAACAACAACTGTTGGTGAAACAACATCAACAACTTTGGCATCTACAAGTAACCCCCCAACATCCTCAACTGTAGTACCAACATCGACAACTGATGCTGAAACAACAACTATGTCTGACACAACAACAACTGTTGGTGAAACAACATCAACAACTTTGGCATCCACAAATAACCCCCCAACATCCACAGCCGTAACAACAACGTCGACAACTGATGCTGGAACAACAACTATGTCTGACACAACAACAACTGTTGGTGAAACAACATCAACAACTTTGGCATCTACAAGTAACCCTCCAACATCCAAAGCCGTAACAACGATGTCGACAACTGATGCTGGAACAACAACAATTTCTGACACAACATCAACAACTTTGGCATCCACAAGTAACCCTCCAACATCCTCAACTGTATCGCCAAAGTCGACAACTGATGCTGGAACAACAACTATGTCTGACACAACAACTGTTGGTGAAACAACATCAACAACTTTGGCATCCACAAGTAACCCTCCAACATCCACAACTGTATCGCCAAAGTCGACAACTGATGCTGGAACAACAACTATGTCTGACACATCAACAACTGTTGGTGAAACAACATCAACAACTTTGGCATCCACAAGTAACCCCCCAACATCATCAACTTTAGCACCAAAGTCGACAACTGATGCTGGAACAACAACTATGTCTCACACAACAACAACTGTTGGTGAAACAACATCAACAACTTTGGCATCTACAAGTAACCATCCAACATCCACAGCCGTAACAACAACGTCGACAACTGATGCTGGAACAACAACTATGTCTGACACAACAACAACTGTTGGTGAAACAAGAACAACAACTTTGGCATCCACAAGTAACCCCCCAACATCCTCAACTGTAGCACCAAAGTCGACAACTGATGCTGGAACAACAACTATGTCTGACACAACAACAACTATTGGTGAAACAACATCAACAACTTTGGCATCTACAAGTAACCATCCAACATCCAAAGCCGTAACAACAACGTCGACAACTGATGCTGGAACAACAACTATGTCTGACACAACAACAACTGTTGGTGAAACAACATCAACAACTTTGGCATCCACAAGTAACCCCCCAACATCCTCAACTTTAGCACCAAAGTCGACAACTGATGCTGGAACAACAACAATTTCTGACACAACGACAACTTTGGCATCCACAAGTAACCCTCCAACATCCACAACTGTAGCACCAACTTTGAAAACTGATGCTGGAACAACAACTATGTCTGACACAACAACAACTGTTGGTGAAACAACATCAACAACTTTGACATCCACAAGTAACCCTCCAACATCCTCATCTGTAGAACCAACATCGACAACTGATGCTGGAACAACAACTATGTCTGACACAACAACAACTGTTGGTGAAACAACATCAACAACTTTGACATCCACAAGTAACCCCCCAACAACCTCAACTGTAGCACCAGAGTCGACAACTGATGCTGGAACAACAACTATGTCTGACACAACAACATCTGTTGGTGAAACAACATCAACAACTTTGGCATCCACAAGTAACCCCACAACATCCTCAACTTTAGCACCAAAGTCGACAACTGATGCTGGAACAACAACTATGTCTGAAACAACAACTTTGGCATCCACAAGTAACCCCCCAACATCCTCATCTGTAGCAGCAACATTGACAACTGATGCAGGAACAACAACTATGTCTGACACAACAACAAATGTTGGTGAAACAACAACAACAACAACTTTGGCATCCACAAGTAACCCCCCAACATCCTCAACTGTAGCACCAAAGTCGACAACTGATGCTGGAACAACAACTATGTCTGACACAACAACAAATGTTGGTGAAACAACAACAACAACAACTTTGGCATCCTCAAGTAACCCCCCAACATCCTCAACTGTAGCACCAAAGTCCACAACTGATGCTGGAACAACAACTATGTCTGACACAACAACAACTGTTGGTGAAACAACATCTACAACTTTGGCATCACAAAGTAACCCCCCAACATCCTCAACTTTAGCACCAAAGTCGACAACTGATGCTGGAAAAACAACAATTTATGACACAACAACAACTTTGGCATCCACAAGTAACCCTCCAACATCCTCATCTGTAGCAGCAACATTGACAACTGATGCAGGAACAACAACTATGTCTGACACAACAACAAATGTTGGTGAAACAACAACAACAACAACTTTGGCATCCACAAGTAACCCCCCAACATCCTCAACTGTAGCACCAAAGTCGACAACTGATGCTGGAACAACAACTATGTCTGACACAACAACAAATGTTGGTGAAACAACAACAACAACAACTTTGGCATCCTCAAGTAACCCCCCAACATCCTCAACTGTAGCACCAAAGTCGACAACTGATGCTGGAACAACAACTATGTCTGACACAACAACAACTGTTGGTGAAACAACATCAACAACTTTGGCATCCACAAGTAACCCCCCAACATCCTCAACTTTAGCACCAAAGTCGACAACTGATGCTGGAAAAACAACTATGTCTGACACAACAACAACTGTTGGTGAAACAACATCAACAACTTTGGCATCCACAAGTAACCCTACAACATCCAAAGCCGTAACAACAACGTCGACAACTGATGCTGGAACAACAACTATGTCTGACACAACAACAACTGTTGGTGAAACAACATCAACAACTTTGGCATTCACAAGTAACCCCCCAACATCCTCAACTTTAGCACCAAAGTCGACAACTGATGCTGGAACAACAACAATTTCTGACACAACAACAACTTTGGCATCCACAAGTAACCCTCCAACATCCACAACTGTAGCACCAGAGTCGACAACTGATGCTGGAACAACAACTATGTCTGACACAACAACTGTTGGTGAATTAACATCAACAACTTTGGCATCTACAAGTAACCCTACAACATCCAAAGCCGTAACAACAACGTCGACAACTGATGCTGGAACAACAACTATGTCTGACACAACAACAACTGTTGGTGAAACAACATCAACAACTTTGGCATCTACAAGTAACCATCCAACATCCAAAGCCTTAACAACAACGTCGACAACTGATGCTGGAACAATAACTATGTCTGACACAACAACAACTGTTGGTGAAACAACATCAACAACTTTGGCATCCACAAGTAACCCTCCAACATCCTCAACTTTAGCACCAAAGTCGACAACTGATGCTGGAACAACAACTATGTCTGACACAATAACAAGTGTTGGTGAAACAACATCAACAACTTTGGCATCCACAAGTAACCCCCCAACATCCTCAACTTTAGCACCAAAGTTGACAACTGATGCTGGAACAACAACTATGTCTGACACAACAACAACTGTTGGTGAAACAACATCAACAACTTTGGCATCTACAAGTAACCCTCCAACATCCAAAGCCGTAACAACAACGTCGACAACTGATGCTGGAACAACAACATTTTTTGACACAACAACTTTGGCATCCTCAAGAAACCCCCCAACATCCTCAACTGTAGCACCAAAGTCGACAACTGATGCTGGAACAACAACTATGTCTGACACAACAACAACTGTTGGTGAAACAACATCAACAACTTTGGCATCTACAAGTAACCCTCCAACATCCAAAGCCGTAACAACAACGTCGACAACTGATGCTGGAACAACAACAATTTCTGACACAACAACAACTTTGGCATCCACAAGTAACCCTCCAACATCCACAACTGTATCGCCAAAGTCGACAACTGATGCTGGAACAACAACTATGTCTGACAAAACAACAACTATTGGTGAAACAACATCAACAACTTTGTCATCTACAAGTAACCATCCAACATCCAAAGCCGTAACAACAACGTCGACAACTGATGCTGAAACAACAACAATTTTTGACACAACAACTTTGGCATCCTCAAGTAACCCCCCAACATCCTCAACTCTAGCACCAAAGTCGACAACTGATGCTGGAACAAAAACTAGGTCTGACACAACAACAACTGTTGGTGAAACAACATCAACAACTTTGGCATCCACAAGTAACCCCCCAACATCCTCAACTTTAGCACCAAAGTCGACAACTGATGCTGGAACAACAACTATGTCTGACACAACAACAACTGTTGCTGAAACAACATCAACAACTTTGGCATCTACAAGTAACCCTCCAACATCCAAAGCCGTAACAACAACGTCGAAAACTGATGCTGGAACAACAACAATTTCTGACACAACATCAACAACTTTGGCATCCACAAGTAACCCTCCAACATCCACAACTGTAGCACCAAAGTCGACAACTGATGCTGGAACAACAACTATGTCTGACACAACAACAACTGTTGGTAAAACAACATCAACAACTTTGGCATCCACAAGTGACCCTCCAACATCCAAAGCCGTAACAACAACGTCAACAACTGATGCTGGAACAAAAACAATTTCTGACACAACAACAACTTTGGCATCCACAAGTAACCCTCCAACATCCACAACTTTAGCACCAAAGTCGACAACTGATGCTGGAACAACAACTATGTCTGAAACAACAACAACTGTTGGTGAAACAACATCAACAACTTTGGCATCCACAAGTAACCCTCCAACATCCACAACTTTAGCACCAAAGTCGACAACTGATGCTGGAACAACAACTATGTCTGAAACAACAACAACTGTTGGTGAAACAACATTAACAACTTTGGCATCCACAAGTAACCCTCCAAAATCCTCAACTGTAGCACCAAAGTCGACAACTGATGCTGGAACAACAACTATGTCTGAAACAACAACAACTGTTGGTGAAACAACATCAACAACTTTGGCATCCACAAGTAACCCCCCAACATCCTCAACTTTAGCACCAAAGTCGACAACTGATGCTGGAACAACAATTTCTGACACAACAACAACTTTGGCATCCACAAGTAACCCTCCAACATCCACAACTGTAGCACCAAAGTCAACAACTGATTCTGGAACAACAACTATGTCTGACACAACAACTGTTGGTGAATTAACATCAACAACTTTGGCATCTACAAGTAACCCTACAACATCCAAAGCCGTAACAACAACGTCGACAACTGATGCTGGAACAACAACTATGTCTGACACAACAACAACTGTTGGTGAAACAACATCAACAACTTTGGCATCTACAAGTAACCCTACAACATCCAAAGCCGTAACAACAACGTCGACAACTGATGCTGGAACAACAACTATGTCTGACACAACAACAACTGTTGGTGAAACAACATCAACAACTTTGGCATCCACAAGTAACCCTCCAACATCCTCAACTGTAGCACCAATGTCGACAACTGATGCTGGAACAACAACTATGTCTGAAACCACAACAACTGTTGGTGAAACAACATCAACAACTTTGGCATCCACAAGTAACCCCCCAACATCCTCAACTGTAGCACCAAAGTCGACAACTGATGCTGGAACAACAACTATGTCTGACACAACAACAACTGTTGGTGAAAAAACAACAACAACTTTGGCATCCACAAGTAACCCCCAAACATCCTCAACTGTAGCACCAAAGTCGACAACTGATGCTGGAACAACAACAATTTATGACACAACAACAACTTTGGCATCCACAAGTAACCTTCCAACATCCTCAACTGTAGCACCAAAGTCGACAACTGATGCTGGAACAACAACTATGTCTGACACAACAACAACTGTTGGTGAAACAACATCAACAACTTTGGCATCCACAAGTAACCCTACAACATCCTCATCTGTAGCACCAACATTGACGACTGATGCTGGAACAACAACTATGTCTGACACAACAACAACTGTTGGTGAAACAACATCAACAACTTTGGCATCCACAAGTAACCCCCCAACATCCTCAACTTTAGCACCAAAGTCGACAACTGATGCTGGAACAACAACTATGTCTGAAACAACAACAACTATTTGTGAAACAACATCAACAACTTTGGCATCTACAAGTAACCATCCAACATCCAAAGCCGTAACAACAACGTCGACAACTGATGCTGGAAAAACAACAATTTTTGACACAACAACTTTGGCATCCTCAAGTAACCCCCCAACATCCTCATCTTTAGCACCAAAGTCGACAACTGATGCTGGAACAACAACTATGTCTGACACAACAACAACTGTTGGTGAAACAACATCTACAACTTTGGCATCACAAAGTAACCCCCCAACATCCTCAACTTTAGCACCAAAGTCGACAACTGATGCTGGAAAAACAACAATTTATGACACAACAACAACTTTGGCATCCACAAGTAACCCTCCAACATCCTCATCTGTAGCAGCAACATTGACAACTGATGCAGGAACAACAACTATGTCTGACACAACAACAAATGTTGGTGAAACAACAACAACAACAACTTTGGCATCCACAAGTAACCCCCCAACATCCTCAACTGTAGCACCAAAGTCGACAACTGATGCTGGAACAACAACTATGTCTGACACAACAACAAATGTTGGTGAAACAACAACAACAACAACTTTGGCATCCTCAAGTAACCCCCCAACATCCTCAACTGTAGCACCAAAGTCGACAACTGATGCTGGAACAACAACTATGTCTGACACAACAACAACTGTTGGTGAAACAACATCAACAACTTTGGCATCCACAAGTAACCCCCCAACATCCTCAACTTTAGCACCAAAGTCGACAACTGATGCTGGAAAAACAACTATGTCTGACACAACAACAACTGTTGGTGAAACAACATCAACAACTTTGGCATCCACAAGTAACCCTACAACATCCAAAGCCGTAACAACAACGTCGACAACTGATGCTGGAACAACAACTATGTCTGACACAACAACAACTGTTGGTGAAACAACATCAACAACTTTGGCATTCACAAGTAACCCCCCAACATCCTCAACTTTAGCACCAAAGTCGACAACTGATGCTGGAACAACAACAATTTCTGACACAACAACAACTTTGGCATCCACAAGTAACCCTCCAACATCCACAACTGTAGCACCAGAGTCGACAACTGATGCTGGAACAACAACTATGTCTGACACAACAACTGTTGGTGAATTAACATCAACAACTTTGGCATCTACAAGTAACCCTACAACATCCAAAGCCGTAACAACAACGTCGACAACTGATGCTGGAACAACAACTATGTCTGACACAACAACAACTGTTGGTGAAACAACATCAACAACTTTGGCATCTACAAGTAACCATCCAACATCCAAAGCCTTAACAACAACGTCGACAACTGATGCTGGAACAATAACTATGTCTGACACAACAACAACTGTTGGTGAAACAACATCAACAACTTTGGCATCCACAAGTAACCCTCCAACATCCTCAACTTTAGCACCAAAGTCGACAACTGATGCTGGAACAACAACTATGTCTGACACAATAACAAGTGTTGGTGAAACAACATCAACAACTTTGGCATCCACAAGTAACCCCCCAACATCCTCAACTTTAGCACCAAAGTTGACAACTGATGCTGGAACAACAACTATGTCTGACACAACAACAACTATTGGTGAAACAACATCAACAACTTTGGCATCTACAAGTAACCATCCAACATCCAAAGCCGTAACAACAACGTCGACAACTGATGCTGGAACAACAACATTTTTTGACACAACAACTTTGGCATCCTCAAGAAACCCCCCAACATCCTCAACTGTAGCACCAAAGTCGACAACTGATGCTGGAACAACAACTATGTCTGACACAACAACAACTGTTGGTGAAACAACATCAACAACTTTGGCATCTACAAGTAACCCTCCAACATCCAAAGCCGTAACAACAACGTCGACAACTGATGCTGGAACAACAACAATTTCTGACACAACAACAACTTTGGCATCCACAAGTAACCCTCCAACATCCACAACTGTATCGCCAAAGTCGACAACTGATGCTGGAACAACAACTATGTCTGACAAAACAACAACTATTGGTGAAACAACATCAACAACTTTGTCATCTACAAGTAACCATCCAACATCCAAAGCCGTAACAACAACGTCGACAACTGATGCTGAAACAACAACAATTTTTGACACAACAACTTTGGCATCCTCAAGTAACCCCCCAACATCCTCAACTCTAGCACCAAAGTCGACAACTGATGCTGGAACAAAAACTAGGTCTGACACAACAACAACTGTTGGTGAAACAACATCAACAACTTTGGCATCCACAAGTAACCCCCCAACATCCTCAACTTTAGCACCAAAGTCGACAACTGATGCTGGAACAACAACTATGTCTGACACAACAACAACTGTTGCTGAAACAACATCAACAACTTTGGCATCTACAAGTAACCCTCCAACATCCAAAGCCGTAACAACAACGTCGAAAACTGATGCTGGAACAACAACAATTTCTGACACAACATCAACAACTTTGGCATCCACAAGTAACCCTCCAACATCCACAACTGTAGCACCAAAGTCGACAACTGATGCTGGAACAACAACTATGTCTGACACAACAACAACTGTTGGTAAAACAACATCAACAACTTTGGCATCCACAAGTGACCCTCCAACATCCAAAGCCGTAACAACAACGTCAACAACTGATGCTGGAACAAAAACAATTTCTGACACAACAACAACTTTGGCATCTACAAGTAACCCTCCAAAATCCTCAACTGTAGCACCAAAGTCGACAACTGATGCTGGAACAACAACTATGTCTGAAACAACAACAACTGTTGGTGAAACAACATCAACAACTTTGGCATCCACAAGTAACCCCCCAACATCCTCAACTTTAGCACCAAAGTCGACAACTGATGCTGGAACAACAATTTCTGACACAACAACAACTTTGGCATCCACAAGTAACCCTCCAACATCCACAACTGTAGCACCAAAGTCAACAACTGATTCTGGAACAACAACTATGTCTGACACAACAACTGTTGGTGAATTAACATCAACAACTTTGGCATCTACAAGTAACCCTACAACATCCAAAGCCGTAACAACAACGTCGACAACTGATGCTGGAACAACAACTATGTCTGACACAACAACAACTGTTGGTGAAACAACATCAACAACTTTGGCATCTACAAGTAACCCTACAACATCCAAAGCCGTAACAACAACGTCGACAACTGATGCTGGAACAACAACTATGTCTGACACAACAACAACTGTTGGTGAAACAACATCAACAACTTTGGCATCCACAAGTAACCCTCCAACGTCCTCAACTTTAGCACCAAAGTCGACAACTGATGCTGGAACAACAACTATGTCTGACACAACAACAACTGTTGGTGAAACAACATCAACAACTTTGGCATCCACAAGTAACCCTCCAACATCCTCAACTGTAGCACCAATGTCGACAACTGATGCTGGAACAACAACTATGTCTGAAACCACAACAACTGTTGGTGAAACAACATCAACAACTTTGGCATCCACAAGTAACCCCCCAACATCCTCAACTGTAGCACCAAAGTCGACAACTGATGCTGGAACAACAACTATGTCTGACACAACAACAACTGTTGGTGAAAAAACAACAACAACTTTGGCATCCACAAGTAACCCCCAAACATCCTCAACTGTAGCACCAAAGTCGACAACTGATGCTGGAACAACAACAATTTATGACACAACAACAACTTTGGCATCCACAAGTAACCTTCCAACATCCTCAACTGTAGCACCAAAGTCGACAACTGATGCTGGAACAACAACTATGTCTGACACAACAACAACTGTTGGTGAAACAACATCAACAACTTTGGCATCCACAAGTAACCCTACAACATCCTCATCTGTAGCACCAACATTGACGACTGATGCTGGAACAACAACTATGTCTGACACAACAACAACTGTTGGTGAAACAACATCAACAACTTTGGCATCCACAAGTAACCCCCCAACATCCTCAACTTTAGCACCAAAGTCGACAACTGATGCTGGAACAACAACTATGTCTGAAACAACAACAACTATTTGTGAAACAACATCAACAACTTTGGCATCTACAAGTAACCATCCAACATCCAAAGCCGTAACAACAACGTCGACAACTGATGCTGGAAAAACAACAATTTTTGACACAACAACTTTGGCATCCTCAAGTAACCCCCCAACATCCTCATCTTTAGCACCAAAGTCGACAACTGATGCTGGAACAACAACTATGTCTGACACAACAACAACTGTTGGTGAAACAACATCAACAACTTTGGCATCTACAAGTAACCATCCAACATCCAAAGCCGTAACAACAACGTCGACAACTGATGCTGGAACAACAACAATTTTTGACACAACAACTTTGGCATCCTCAAGTAACCCATCAAAATCCTCAACTGTAGCACCAAAGTCGACAACTGATGCTGGAACACCAACTATGTCTGACACAACAACAACTGTTGGTGAAACAACTTCAACAACTTTGGCATCCACAAGTAACCCTCCAACATCCAAAGCCGTAACAACAACGTCGACAACTGATGCTGGAACAACAACAATTTCTGACACAACAACAACTTTGGCATCCACAAGTAACCCTCCAACATCCACAACTGTATCGCCAAAGTCGACAACTGATGCTGGAACAACAACTATGTCTGACACAACAACAACTGTTGGTGAAACAACATCAACAACTTTGGCATCTACAAGTAACCCTCCAACATCCAAAGCCATAACAACAACGTCGACAACTGATGCTGGAACAACAACTATGTCTGACACAACAACAACTGTTGGTGAAACAACATCAACAACTTTGGCATCCACAAGTAACCCCCCAACATCCTCAACTTTAGCACCAAAGTCGACAACTGATGCTGGAACAACAACAATTTCTGACACAACGACAACTTTGGCATCCACAAGTAACCCCCCAACATCCTCAACTTTAGCACCAAAGTCGACAACTGATGCTGGAACAACAACAATTTCTGACACAACGACAACTTTGGCATCCACAAGTAACGCTCCAACATCCACAACTGTAGCACCAAAGTCGACAACTGATGCTGGAACAACTATGTCTGACACAACAACTGTTGGTGAAACAACATCAACAACTTTGGCATCCTCAAGTAACCCCCCAACATCCTCAACTGTAGCACCAAAGTCGACAACTGATGCTGGAACAACAACTATGTCTGACACAACAACAACTGTTGGTGAAAAAACAACAACAACTTTGGCATCCACAAGTAACCCCCAAACATCCTCAACTGTAGCACCAAAGTCGACAACTGATGCTGGAACAACAACAATTTATGACACAACAACAACTTTGGCATCCACAAGTAACCTTCCAACATCCTCAACTGTAGCACCAAAGTCCACAACTGATGCTGGAACAACAACTATGTCTGACACAACAACAACTGTTGGTGAAACAACATCAACAACTTTGGCATCCACAAGTAACCCTCCAACATCCTCATCTGTAGCACCAACATTGACGACTGATGCTGGAACAACAACTATGTCTGACACAACAACAACTGTTGGTGAAACAACATCAACAACTTTGGCATCCACAAGTAACCCCCCAACATCCTCAACTTTAGCACCAAAGTCGACAACTGATGCTGGAACAACAACTATGTCTGAAACAACAACAACTATTTGTGAAACAACATCAACAACTTTGGCATCTACAAGTAACCATCCAACATCCAAAGCCGTAACAACAACGTCGACAACTGATGCTGGAAAAACAACAATTTTTGACACAACAACTTTGGCATCCTCAAGTAACCCCCCAACATCCTCATCTTTAGCACCAAAGTCGACAACTGATGCTGGAACAACAACTATGTCTGACACAACAACAACTGTTGGTGAAACAACATCAACAACTTTGGCATCTACAAGTAACCATCCAACATCCAAAGCCGTAACAACAACGTCGACAACTGATGCTGGAACAACAACAATTTTTGACACAACAACTTTGGCATCCTCAAGTAACCCATCAAAATCCTCAACTGTAGCACCAAAGTCGACAACTGATGCTGGAACACCAACTATGTCTGACACAACAACAACTGTTGGTGAAACAACTTCAACAACTTTGGCATCCACAAGTAACCCTCCAACATCCACAACTGTATCGCCAAAGTCGACAACTGATGCTGGAACAACAACTATGTCTGACACAACAACAACTGTTGGTGAAACAACATCAACAACTTTGGCATCTACAAGTAACCCTCCAACATCCAAAGCCATAACAACAACGTCGACAACTGATGCTGGAACAACAACTATGTCTGACACAACAACAACTGTTGGTGAAACAACATCAACAACTTTGGCATCCACAAGTAACCCCCCAACATCCTCAACTTTAGCACCAAAGTCGACAACTGATGCTGGAACAACAACAATTTCTGACACAACGACAACTTTGGCATCCACAAGTAACGCTCCAACATCCACAACTGTAGCACCAAAGTCGACAACTGATGCTGGAACAACTATGTCTGACACAACAACTGTTGGTGAAACAACATCAACAACTTTGGCATCTACAAGTAACCCTCCAACATCCAAAGCCGGAACAACAACGTCGACAACTGATGCTGGAACAAAAACAATTTCTGACACAACAACAACTTTGGCATCCACAAGTAACCCCCCAACATCCTCAACTGTAGCACCAAAGTCGACAACTGATGCTGGAACAACAACTATGTCTGACACAACAACAACTGTTGGTGAAACAACATCAACAACTTTGGCATCTACAAGTAACCATCCAACATCCAAAGCCGGAACAACAACGTCGACAACTGATGCTGGAACAAAAACAATTTCTGACACAACAACAACTTTGGCATCCACAAGTAACCCCCCAACATCCAAAGCCGTAACAACAACGTCGACAACTGATGCTGGAACAACAACTATGTCTGACACAACAACAATTGTTGGTGAAACAAGAACAACAACTTTGGCATCCACAAGTAACCGTCGAACATCCTCACCTGTAGCACCAACATCGACAACTGATGCTGGAACAACAACTATGTCTGAAACAACAACAACTGTTGGTGAAACAACAACAACAACTTTGGCATCCACAAGTAACCCCCCAACATCCTCAACTGCAGCAACAAAGTCGACAACTGATGCTGGAACAACAACTATGTCTGAAACAACAACAACTGTTGGTGAAACAACAGCTACAACTTTGGCATCACAAAGTAACCCTCCAACATCCAAAGCCGTAACAACAGTGTCGACAACTGATGCTGGAACAACAACAATTTATGACACAACAACAACTTTGGCATCCACAAGTAACCCTCCAACATCCACAACTGTAGCACCAAAGTCGACAACTGATGCTGGAACAACAACAATTTCTGACAAAACAGCAACAACTTTGGCATCCACAAGTAACCCTCCAACATCCTCAACTGTAGCACCAAAGTCGACAACTGATGCTGGAACAACAACTATGTCTGAAACAACAACAACTGTTGGTGAAACAACATCAACAACTTTGGCATCTACAAGTAACCATCCAACATCCAAAGCCGTAACAACAACGTCGACAACTGATGCTGGAACAACAACTATGTCTGACACAACAACAACTGTTGGTGAAACAACAACAACATCAACAACTTTGGCATCCACAAGTAACCCCCCAACATCCTCAACTGTAGCACCAAAGTCGACAACTGATGCTGGAACAACAATAATTTCTGACACAACAACAACTTTGGCATCCACAAGTAACCCCCCAACATCCTCAACTGCAGCAACAAAGTCGACAACTGATGCTGGAACAACAACTATGTCTGAAACAACAACAACTGTTGGTGAAACAACATCTACAACTTTGGCATCACAAAGTAACCCTCCAACATCCAAAGCCGTAACAACAGTGTCGACAACTGATGCTGGAACAACAACAATTTCTGACACAACAACAACTTTGGCATCCACAAGTAACCCCCCAACACCCTCAACTCTAGCACCAAAGTCGACAACTGATGCTGGAACAACAACTATGTCTGACACAACAACAACTGTTGGTGAAACAACATCAACAACTTTGGCATCCACAAGTAACCCTCCAACATCCTCAACTTTAGCAACAAAGTCGACAACTGATGCTGGAACAACAACTATGTCTGAAACAACAACAACTATTGGTGAAACAACATCAACAACTTTGGCATCTACAAGTAACCATCCAACATCCAAAGCCGTAACAACAGTGTCGACAACTGATGCTGGAACAACAACAATTTCTGACACAACAACAACTTTGGCATCCACAAGTAACCCCCCAACACCCTCAACTCTAGCACCAAAGTCGACAACTGATGCTGGAACAACAACTATGTCTGACACAACAACAACTGTTGGTGAAACAACATCAACAACTTTGGCATCCACAAGTCACCCTCCAACATCCTCATCTGTAGCACCAACATTGACGACTGATGCTGGAACAACAACTATGTCTGACACAACAACAACTGTTGGTGAAACAACATCAACATCTTTGGCATCTACAAGTAACCCCCCAACATCCTCAACTTTAGCACCAAAGTCGACAACTGATGCTGGAACAACAACTATGTCTGACACAACAACAACTGTTGGTGAAACAACATCAACAACTTTGGCATCCACAAGTAACCGTCCAGCATCCTCATCTGCAGAACCAACATCGACAACTGATGCTGGAACAACAACTATGTCTGACACAACAACAACTGTTGGTGAAACAACAACAACAACAACAACTTTGGCATCCACAATTAACCCCCCAACAACCTCAACTGTAGCACCAGAGTCGACAACTGATGCTGGAACAACAACTATGTCTGACATAACAACAACTGTTGGTGAAACAACATCAACAACTTTGGCATCCACAAGTAACCCCCCAACATCCTCAACTGTAGCACCAAAGTCGACAACTGATGCTGGAACAACAACTATGTCTGACACCACAACAACTGTTGGTGAAACAACATCAACAACTTTGGCATCTACAAGTAACCCCCCAACATCCTCAACTGTAGTACCAAAGTCGACAACTGATGCTGGAACAACAACTATGTCTGACATAACAACAACTGTTGGTGAAACAACATCAACAACTTTGGCATCCACAAGTAACCCCCCAACATCCTCAACTGTAGCACCAAAGTCGACAACTGATGCTGGAACAACAACTATGTCTGACATAACAACAACTGTTGGTGAAACAACATCAACAACTTTGGCATCCACAAGTAACCCTCCAACATCCTCAACTGTAGTACCAAAGTCGACAACTGAAGCTGGAACAACAATAATTTCTGACACAACAACAACTTTGGCATCCACAAGTAACCCCCCAACATCCTCAACTGTAGTACCAAAGTCGACAACTGATGCTGGAACAACAATAATTTCTGACACAACAACAAGTTTGGCATCCACAAGAAACCCTCTAACATCCTCAACTGTAGCACCAACTTTGACAACTGATGCTGGAACAACAACTATGTCTGACACAACAACAAGTGTTGGTGAAACAACATCAACAACTTTGGCATCTACAAGTAACCCTCCAACATCCTCAACTTTTGCACCAAAGTCGACAACTGATGCTGGAACAACAACTATGTCTGACACAACAACAACTATTGGTGAAACAACATCAACAACTTTGGCATCTACAAGTAACCATCCAACATCCAAAGCCGTAACAACAACGTCGACAACTGATGCTGGAACAACAACAATTTTTGACACAACAACTTTGGCATCCTCAAGTAACCCCCCAACATCCTCAACTGTAGCACCAAAGTCGACAACTGATGCTGGAACAACAACTATGTCTGACACAACAACAACTATTGGTGAAACAACATCAACAACTTTGGCATCCACAAGTAACCATCCAACATCCAAAGCCATAACAACAACGTCGACAAATGATGCTGGAACAACAACAATTTCTGACACAACAACAACTTTGGCATCCACAAGTAACCCTCCAACATCCACAACTGTATCGCCAAAGTCGACAACTGATGCTGGAACAACAACTATGTCTGACAAAACAACAACTATGGGTGAAACAACATCAACAACTTTGTCATCTACAAGTAACCATCCAACATCCAAAGCCGTAACAACAACGTCGACAACTGATGCTGAAACAACAACAATTTTTGACACAACAACTTTGGCATCCTCAAGTAACCCCCCAACATCCTCAACTGTATCACCAAAGTCGACAACTGATGCTGGAACAACAACTATGTCTGACACAACAACAACTATTGGTGAAACAACATCAACAACTTTGGCATCTACAAGTAACCCTCCAACATCCAAAGCCGTAACAACAACGTCAACAACTGATGCTGGAACAACAACTATGTCTGACACAACAACAACAACTATTGGTGAAACAACATCAACAACTTTGGCATCCACAAGTAACCCCCCAACATCCTCAACTTTAGCACCAAAGTCGACAACTGATGCTGGAACAACAACTATGTCTGACACAACAACAACTATTGGTGAAACAACATCAACAACTTTGGCATCTACAAGTAACCATCCAACATCCAAAGCCTTAACAACAACGTCGACAACTGATGCTGGAACAACAACAATTTTTGACACAACAACTTTGGCATCCACAAGTAACCCTCCAACATCCTCAACTTTAGCACCAAAGTCGACAACTGATGCTGGAACAACAACTATGTCTGACACAACAACAACTGTTGGTGAAACAACATCAACAACTTTGGCATCTACAAGTAACCCTCCAACATCCAAAGCCGTAACAACAACGTCGACAACTGATGCTGGAACAACAACAATTTCTGACACAACATCAACAACTTTGGCATCCACAAGTAACCCTCCAACATCCAAAGCCGGAACAACAACGTCGACAACTGATGCTGGAACAAAAACAATTTCTGACACAACAACAACTGTTGGTGAAACAACATCAACAACTTTGGCATCCACAAGTAACCCTCCAACATCCTCAACTTTAGCACCAAAGTCGACAACTGATGCTGGAACAACAACAATTTCTGACACAACGACAACTTTGGCATCCACAAGTAACCCTCCAACATCCACAACTGTAGCACCAACTTTGACAACTGATGCTGGAACAACAACTATGTCTGACACAACAACAACTGTTGGTGAAACAACATCAACAACTTTGACTTCCACAAGTAACCCTCCAACATCCTCATCTGTAGAACCAACATCGACAACTGATGCTGGAACAACAACTATGTCTGACACAACAACAACTGTTGGTGAAACAACAACAACAACTTTGGCATCCACAAGTAACCCTCCAACATCCACAACTGTAGCACCAAAGTCTACAACTGATGCTGGAACAACAACTATGTCTGACACAACAACTGTTGGTGAAACAACATCAACAACTTTGGCATCCACAAGTAACCCTCCAACATCCTCATCTGTAGCACCAACATCGACAACTGATGCTGGAACAACAACTATGTCTGAAACAACAACAACAACTTTGGCATCCACAAGTAACCCTCCAACATCCACAACTGTAGCACCAAAGTCTACAACTGATGCTGGAACAACAACTATGTCTGACACAACAACTGTTGGTGAAACAACATCAACAACTTTGGCATCCACAAGTAACCGTCCAACATCCTCATCTGTAGCACCAACATCGACAACTGATGCTGGAACAACAACTATGTCTGAAACAACATCAACAACTTTGGCATCCACAAGTAACCCTCCAACATCCTCATCTGTAGCACCAACATCGACAACTGATGCTGGAACAACAACTATGTCTGACACAACAACTGTTGGTGAAACAACATCAACAACTTTGGCATCTACAAGTAACCCCCCAACATCCAAAGCTGTAACAACAACGTCGACAACTGATGCTGGAACAACAACAATGTCTGACACAACAACAACTTTGGCATCCACAAGTAACACTCTAACATCCTCATCTGTAGCACCAACATTGACAACTAATGCTCGAACAACAACAATTTCTGACACAACAACAATTTTGGAATCCACAAGTAACCCCCGAACATCCTCAACTGTAGCACCAACTTTGACAACTGATGCTGGAACAACAACTATGTCTGACACCACAACAACTGTTGGTGAAACAACATCAACAACTTTGGCATCTACAAGTAACCCTCCAACATCCAAAGCCGTAACAACAACGTCGACAACTGATGCTGGAACAACAACAATTTTTGACACAACAACTTTGGCATCCACAAGTAACCCCCCAACATCCTCAATTGTAGCACCAAAGTCGACAACTGATGCTGGAACAACAACTATGTCTGACACAACAACAACTGTTCGTGAAACAACATCAACAACTTTGGCATCCACAAATAACCCTCCAACATCCTCATCTGTAGCAGCAACATTGACAACTGATGCAGGAACAACAACTATGTCTGACACAACAACAACTGTTGGTGAAACAACAACAACATCAACAACTTTGGCATCCACAAGTAACCCTCTAACATCCTCAACTGTAGCACCAACTTTGACAACTGATGCTGGAACAACAACTATGTCTGACACAACAACAAGTGTTGGTGAAACAACATCAACAACTTTGGCATCCACAAGTAACCCTCCAACATCCAAAGCCGTAACAACAACGTCGACAACTGATGCTGGAACAACAACAATTTCTGACACAACATCAACAACTTTGGCATCCACAAGTAACCCTCCAACATCCTCAACTGTAGCACCAAAGTCGACAACTGATGCTGGAACAAAAACTATGTCTGACACAACATCAACTATTGGTGAAACAACATCAACAACTTTGGCATCTACAAGTAACCCTCCAACATCCAAAGCCGTAACAACAACGTCGACAACTGATGCTGGAACAACAACAATTTTTGACACAACAACTTTGGCATCCTCAAGTAACCCCCCAACATCCTCAACTGTAGCACCAAAGTCGACAACTGATGCTGGAACAACAACTATGTCTGACACAACAACAACTGTTAGTGAAACAACATCAACAACTTTGGCATCTACAAGTAACCCTCCAACATCCAAAGCCGTAACAACAACGTCGACAACTGATGCTGGAACAACAACAATTTCTGACACAACATCAACAACTTTGGCATCTACAAGTAACCCTCCAACATCCAAAGCCGTAACAACAACGTCGACAACTGATGCTGGAACAACAACAATTTCTGACACAACAACAACAACTTTGGCATCCTCAAGTAACCCCCCAACATCCTCAACTGTAGCACCAAAGTCGACAACTGATGCTGGAACAACAACTATGTCTGACACAACAACAACTGTTAGTGAAACAACATCAACAACTTTGGCATCTACAAGTAACCCTCCAACATCCAAAGCCGTAACAACAACGTCGACAACTGATGCTGGAACAACAACAATTTCTGACACAACATCAACAACTTTGGCATCTACAAGTAACCCTCCAACATCCAAAGCCGTAACAACAACGTCGACAACTGATGCTGGAACAACAACAATTTCTGACACAACAACAACAACTTTGGCATCCTCAAGTAACCCCCCAACATCCTCAACTGTAGCACCAAAGTCGACAACTGATGCTGGAACAACAACTATGTCTGAAACAACAACAACTGTTGGTGAAACAACATCTACAACTTTGGCATCTACAAGCAACCCTCCTACATTCAAAGCCGTAACAACAACGTCGACAACTGATGCTGGAACAACAACAATTTCTGACACAACAACAACTTTGGCATCCACAAGTACCCCTCCAACATCCTTCACTGTAGAACCAACATCGACAACTGATGTAGGAACCTCAACTATGCCTGAAATCACAACTAATATGGGAGAGATAACAACAACCTCAGCTTCCATAAGCACAATGGCTTCCACAACCACAACAAACCCTAAAACATTTTCAACTAAAGAAACAAGCACTAAAACTCATCTAAAAACAACAACAATGTATGAAGGTAAAAGCACAACTACAGGTCCCACAGCTACCACTACAAAATTTGTGACGGTCTCAACAACAGAACCAAACACTACAATTCATCCAACAACCTCAACTATGGCTGAAACAAAACAAATAACAACTAAAACCATGTCTACGTCACCAGCAACTGCCAATGTTACATCAATAAAGCCACACACTCAAACCTCCATATCAGGAACTATACCATCAAATGTCACTCAGGCAGCAATAACCCGATTCACTACAACTTCAACCCTAACAGTGACTGACAAGATATCTCTGAAACCTGAACAAACACCAAATGTGTAAGGGCAATGAATACATTTGTGTGTGTGTGTGTGTGTGTGTGTGTGTGTGTGTGTGTGTGTGTGTGTGTGTGTGTGTGTGTGTGTGTGTGTGTGTGTTTGTGTGCAAAAGGTGCAAAACCTATCTGATTCATTCTCTTACTTACCCACCATTGTTCTCATTTATCTTCTTTTCCAGGATTGGGAGGGTGACTATTTACATTCGACTCATATTTATCACTCTGGGCCCTATACCAAGTGAGGGTAAAATAATAAAGTTAGCTAACTCTCTTCTGGATTCACGTCTCAGAATCAAACAAGATCTAAGTACCCCTGTGAGCTTTGTGAATGTTACTTATACAAGTGAGTTTTCTTCATTAGCCAGTAAACAAATTTCCGTATTACAGTAAAAAGTTGTGTGCTTATAGTATTAGCTAATTTGTATTATATGATTTTTCTTTTTAAGAAATTTCTAATACCTCATATGCCCTGAATTTTGGATTTCAAATCAACAATGTTTCCATGTCAGAGAAACTTGAACTCAGGAATAGCACATATCAGTTAATCCAGGACTCTATAAATAAACTGGTGAGTTTGATTTTTATTTAAAATATGCTTATTTTTATTCAGCTTTGATTTCAACATCCACCATCAACTTTAACTATTACCGCACCAATTAATTTGTTTATCTTGCTGACCTGTTTAGCTGAACCAGATCCTAACAGAGCCCACAGCCTCTCCATTTCTGTTCAATGGCACCAGTTTCACGTAAGATTTAGACTAAGAAATCTGCTTTGAAATTGGTTTGATTGGATGTAAAATTAGAAGCACTATGTGATCTTTTTAAAGTGTTTATGCAACGGAGGCCAGCTAGTAGTTGCTGTGCAAGTAAACCTCACTCCTCTGATCTCAATGGGTGCTCTAGCGACAGACGCTAGGGGCTGCAGTCTTTACCCTTCTTGTTAGAGCACCAGACTCTCATGCCGGAGACCCGGGTTAGAGGCCCGCTGGGAGCGGAGCGAGTAGGACCCGGGTGGAGGGGTTACATTGGTGCCGTGACCCGGATGAGAGTGAGGTTTAGGAGGGCGAGTGTAACGGAGGCCAGCTAGTAGTTGCTGTGCAAGTAAACCTCACTCCTCTGATCTCAATAGGTGCTCTAGCGACAGACGCTAGGGACTGCAGTCTTTAGCCTCCTTGTTAGAGCGCCAGACTCTCATGCCGGAGACCCGGGTTTGAGGCTCGCTGGGAGCGGGGCGAGTAGGACCCGGGTGGAGGGGTTACATTTACTTATGTCAATGTACATTTTAATTTCTCCCCAGGGGAAATTCCACCACTATTGAGGCTAGTGTACAGTATGTTTTCTCAGAAAGTGATATCACGAAACCCAGTGCCTTTCTCAATGCACTTCTTGGGGTTAATATGGGTATGTGCTTCTGCATAAAAATGTTAATATTCATATTTTCATAATTCTTTGAGCTGGATGGGTTTGTCTTATTTTAATTATTTTACACATTCTCATCTACAGAGACTATTACCACAACTACACCTGCTGCAAAAACAACCACTTTGTTCCCCACAGTGCTGAGCACTTCAATCATAAACAACAGCACTAGTGTAGAATGGATTGTAGCCATAATCGTCCCTTGTTCTATTACCATCATACTTGTACCGTGCTGGATTTTCCTTTGTGTAAGTATTTATATAGGTTTAATACTAATTTACCTGAAACCTATAAAAGTTTCTATAAGTTCAATTCTAGTCTAACAAAGCTCTCTCTCTCTGTCTTTAGTGTTTGCTCTGTGGATGCTTCACAGGATTAAGACGACGTTGGCACAGAAGACAGTCATACAATGTACAATACACCACTCGAAACAGCCTTTTCTAGAGAACTAGAGACTTGTTTCAATAAGAGAAATACATCAGGAAATATTACTAGCACGAATTAGTTATATTACTAATCCAAATTGTGACAATGGAATACTTTAAATTCAGATTTATCTTTCTATAATAAATATATCTTAGAGATGTTATAATCACAACATACTATTTATTCTTTTCTTGCGCCTGTATTGCTGGACAGACAGGATCTCAAATTGTGATGAATGTAATGTAATTTATTTTCAGAATTTTATATATATATATATATATATATATATATATATGAGGGACAATAATGGATAACAATATGTTAAACCTATTAATTTTTTATGCACTGTATCTTTGTGTAACTCAAATAAAAAAAAATCATACGCATTGTTCAGCAAGAAAAGCAATGAAAGTGTACTTCATTAAACTTACTTCTGTTTTAATCTGACAAAATGATTTGTATTTCAGTAAAGCATCGCACAAACTCTAAAGACACAAACAGCATATTTAACCTGTTAAAGGGATAGTTCACTTTGAAATTAATTTTTCATATGTTTTAGCTTACCTCAAGGGCATCCAAGATGTATGTGTCTGTTTTCACAGTATTTTAAATTTTGACATTTTTCGGTCAAACCATTGTTGTCTGTCAGTCATATAACCCTTTCACGCGTACGATCTCACCGGTGTGATCAGTCTTGGCTGGTCCCTGGAGCGTACGATCACACCGGTGTGATTAGAACGTTCGGTGCATCACGTCAGCAACTGCTAAATTCAAACTTGCTCTCGCGCATTGGCTGGCACTCAGCCAGAGATAGACGCACTCAGTGCTGTCATATATCACAACTATTGAGTGTTTTCAACCACAAAATTTTTATTTTAGGTTTCAGACATTTAAATACACATATGTACTAGCAAAACAATGATTTTGAGTTAGTAAAATACACACAGATGTCTATGGAAGCAGCAATAATAATCCTTTCAATTATAATAAGACGACACGTTTTATTCATATCAGATACACATTGTGTAAGTAGCTTATCATTTGACCCTATTCTTCTCCCAGTTCACCAGCCACTTACTATCATGTATTTTGTGAGAAGTGAAGGAATTGACGTTATAAATCGTCATATAAATCATCATTATAAAAGTGCATACAGCTCAAATAACGCGATCGTTATAAAGATGTCTAAACAAAACCCATCCACTTGCACATATTTGAAAATCGGAATATCAGTGTTTCATGATATAGCTAATACATTTTTGAATATTTTTAATAAAAAAAGAATGACATAAAAGCAGATTATCATTCATTCCGCGCTATGTTGTACTTGTGCTGTGTCGCGTGACAAGCAATGACACGTCACCGTGGAAACATTAAAGTGGCAAGTTCTAAATAACGGTCGCCTTGAAAAACTCACGCTGGGGGGTCAGTTAGAATATTTCAAACTTACGTGTGAAAGGGATAATGCAGGTATGGGGGTCCACATCAAAGAGCATGCACAGAGAAGTCAAAATTAAACATGATTTAATGACTCGTAAATGTAAGTACACATTGATGGCCTAAGACACGAAACGAGCGGTTTGTATTATAAGCATAGGGTTTATAAAAATCAGGGCTATTTTAAGCAGGGTTCACCAATGTAGGGTTATAAATACTAGGGTTATCCTTCCCAGGGCTCTAGATGTTAGGGTTAGAGCGAGGGCAGCGGGGTCACTTATCAAGGGTGAGGGTTAGGGATAAAGGAAGTCCAGAGCCTGGACCGAGGCCACTTCTGACACCTGGCCACTACCCATAGACCACTACGCCACCCAACAACCGCAACTCGCATGTCCCCACCCCTGTCCTAAACATTTATGTGTGTGCATATAACGAAATATTATGTCCAACTTCATTTTTTGTTGGACAGTTAGAAAGGTTTGGAAACTTAATACAGTGGAAATCAATAACAAAATTATCAGTTATTCGCTAAAAAAACAAAACAAATTACATGTATGGACTGATCATATGCTTTTATCTAAACTGATTCACAAATGTGGAACTTCACAAGCAATAAACAAATGGAACTGGCAAATCATCAATATATATATATTGCTTTTCTCAAATTTATTAAGAAGTAAGTATTAAAGGTGCCCTCTGGCATCAAAAATCAAATCATACACCATATTCCATACCAGATGGGGGCAGTATACCTCCGCGGCCGTGCACACTCTCATGTCTTCAAACAACACGAAGCGAGCGCTGTTTTGCTCTCTCTCCCTTGCGCATATTAATCAAATCATTTGACACGATAGTAAAAGGTTGGAAGACCGCAGTTTCATGTGGAGCATTTGCAGATTTTTAGAGATTAGAGACTCAATGAACAACATCTCAATACTAAATTACAAAGGCCGTCTCATAGACAAGCCGGTGCATTTCGACAATATGGGAAAATTAAAGCCCGGGCTATTATTTCTAGTTTTATGGTATTCGTTTTGTTCATATTACATTTTTATCATTAGTTTGAATTAATTTTACAGACAGCATTCCCTGATGTGGACCAAGCTAGCGCCTTTTAGAGCTGAACTCTCACGAATACACCGTGAGACACACAATTGACACTTTTCACACACTCTCACGCCACACATCAATTTTGTCATGCACAGAAAAGGACACGGAGACCGACAGACTAAACAGAGCAGGGTTAGTTATGATATAAAAAAATCTCAGCTCTCAGATTCTGTCAATTTTATAACGCAATTAAAACAATAAATACACTTTTTTGGCGCTTGTAAATGTTACACCACAGATCCCTAGCACACGTAAACCGATCATCTCTAGTAGCTAATGGTAAAAGAACATTAACTCTGTTGAAAGATACAGTAGGCTACAACTTACCAAAATGTATTCCTCATGCATGATATCGACCAATCATTTTTTTTAACTCTTCCCTGAACTGAAATGTAGTAGTGGGCTGTATTTTCCACACTACTGACATCAGGTTTAAATACATCTATGTACATACATTTAAATACATTTGGATATTTTAACCTCAATTTTTACAGAGGGCACCTTTAAGAAAGTTCCCCCCTACCTTTCATATAAATCCTGGCCGAGAAAGCATATGACAGAGAAAGCACAAGGCAGAAAAAGAACAGGCTTGTTTGAGATGAGCAAAATCTGCACAGAACCGATCACCGGTGATCAGCGCGAGATGCATGCCGGTTAGAAATGTGTCCGAGAGCCGTCCGCCTTATTCTGATGTCATGGTGACGTATGTCAAAAAACTCTCGCGAGCGCAAGGCGGACCTGTCGGATTCTGCAGTTGCGCGCAGTTCATCTCCACCGACTGCGCTGATCAAAAGCACGATGGGAAACGACTTGCTGACAACACAGCTTAATGCTCATTGGTTTAAACAACCGTGATGTGTTTTTTTCTTTTAACATGTTATCAAAACTCTGATATCATGTTTACATATGTTATGGGTGAATAAACTCATCTCTGACAGTGCGCTATGGTTTATTATGTTATTATGTGTCATTTTTACAATGTATAAAACCACGTCTGAATTAAAAAAAATTATTGATAAAACACATATTTGGAATGTAATCAAACAACAAGTACTTTACGTGTCTTGTTCATTATATTTATTTTCATATAAAAGCAACAGAACATTAAATCACATCCAGTTTATTAGCAACATGAGCGAGAATCCCTTGAATCCCGCAATATCAGACTTTGATCTCACAGGTGTCTGATCCACTGCGAGAACCGAGATCTGTCCGGCTTGACTGCGCTTTCTCAGAGACAGAGAAAGCACATGACAGAGAAAGCACATAAAGCATTGTATAATTAATTGTATAATTAAAGCATTAATTGTGTAATTTTAAGGTATCTCTGCAATAATTTCCAGTTTATATGCTGATTTTATCATTTGTTTAACGTTCTACAGACATTTTTTAATGAGATTTTCTTTTCATTCTACAGCAGTAGAACTGAATTTTTTGTCTTTTTACGTAGAATTTAATGTAAAATTTAACAGTCAATTAAAAAGAATAATCCTGTAAAAAAAATTCTCTTTATATGAATTTACAGATTATTACTTTTATTTTATGGTTAATGTTTTTAATAAAAGTTTTTTTCTGTGTTTTAATGACATCTACACGTAATGTTAAAAAACAGAAAATATCTGTAAAATAATACAGTATATTTCTGTGAACTTTTTTTTTACAGTGCATATCACTTAAAACTACAATTCCCAGAATTCCTCCTGCTCAACACCTGCACTTACTCAGCCATCATCCTCACCTGCACCTGATCAACACACTCATCTCCACAGTATTTAAGCTCACCTCAGTCAAACACTATGACTGGTCTAAGACTGCATTACTTGCCTGAGTTATTGATCCTCTGAGATTTCTTCAAGATCCTGTCTCCTAAATCACTCGTCTGTTCTCTACCTCCAACGTTACCACAATCCTTGTAAGGCAAAGACATTGTTTATTCATTTACTCTCATGGCAACCAAAATGTGTGTGTGTGTGTGTGTGTGTGTGTGTGTGTGTGTGTGTGTGTGTGTGTGTGTGTGGAAATACTTAATACCCTTTATCTTCACCTTCAAACTCAAGAATTGAAGTATTATGCTTGGATTGCTCATTGTTTGATGTCTATACTTGCCTGTTTTGGACACTGTGTAAAAGTATAGAACCGGGTGTGTATTGATCTGGTGTGACTTTAACTGTTTAAATGCTGTGCTTTTTTTTTTTTAGTTTGAAGTGCTGGACTGTCCTATTTGAATGAGCCTATTTTGAATTTGAATGCCTTAAATGAGCATTAGCACTGATGATGAATGTCAGCCTGTCCTCTCTGAGCAGTGTGTGTGTACGTGTGAATGCAGTCTGAGCAAGGATGCAGATCAGGCCTTGAGGGTTTCTTTTTCTTTTTTTTTTTTTTGTGCACCCGTCTACTTTTAATGTCTTGTTAACCCACACTTTGTATCTCACCCCTCGCTGTTTTACAGCTCTCTGATGTCCCAAAACTGTGTTGGTCAGTCCCAAGACGAGCCAAGTATGACGATTGGATAAAATTGAGACCTGGATTTGATCAAAGAACAAAGTGACCCCACGTCCCTCTACCAACTTCACCAAACCTTGGAAGGGTTTGAGAGCAGGTACGCTTGCCACTTATCTATACTCGCTACATTAGTGCCTTATTTTATTTATGCTTTATGAAGCTGTACAAGTAATTTGCTTTGTACAACACCATTGCTGCTGTTGTATTTATACCTTCAATTCACCTCATGTGTCCAATTAAGACTTGAAGAGTTCGGCTGCAAAAGCCTCTAAGTGCCATTTGAAATTTTCTTCTAGAATGATCATTTTTATCAAGCTTGTATATTTAAGTTCAGTGATTTCACTTAAATGGCAATGATAATTACCTAGTATTTGTTATTTAAGTGAAATTACTGAACTTAAATATACAAGTTTGATAAAAATCATCATTAAAGAAGAAAATTTCAAATGGCATTTAGAGGCTTTTGCATCTGAACTCTTCACTTGTCTGTCTATTGTTACAATGGCCATTTTGTTTTTGTGCATTTTCCCATCTTTGTATTTTTTTCTAAGCTTATTTTTTGTTTATGATTTAATGTCTTCCATCCATCTTTCATTAATGCTCCTTGCATTATTAGCCATTATGCTGTTCTATGTCCCTGTCCAATTGACTATTACTATAATCGCCCATTCCTATTTTTCTAAAACTTTTTATTTATTCAACTCAAGTTTATTTGTATAGTGCATTTCACAATAGCAATAGGTCTAGCTTTTAACTCGCAATTATCTTTTAACAATTACTAAATTACATATATTCTATCAATGTATATACTAGATTTCCCCACATTCTCCCCTACAAAACAGAATGTAGTCCCAACATTCTCAAAATACATTACTGGTTATCCACCCTTAAATTATTTCTTTGGTAGGAGTCAGTGATGCAACAGTTTTTATACTTGCGCTATACTGTCACACGACACACAACATGAATCTCCTTTTCCATGAAGTGTGTTTGTAGCAGACATCATTGTGCACCATGATCTTCTACCACCATCACTGTACATTAACAGGAATCTGTACTTTCATTGAAGGAATCTAACCTTACACCATGGAAACAATTTACTTTGTATTTTTTTTATGAATGTTACGGTAACCATTTTCTCTTTAAAACTAAAAAAAATGTATATATAAACCTAGTCTTAATTGAACTCCTTAACATTTTAGCTAGAACTTATTACTGTAATTTAATTCAACAGTTTACCCATCTACAATACTAGGCTGACCTAAAGTGTGGTAAGTAAACATTTTCTTTTGTTTTCGGTTTCTCAAAGGATATACTCTTTTGCAGACAGGTTGTGAAGGAGGCTCCCCGTCACTTTCTTCGGCATCATCAGTTTCTTCAGCCTCTTCTCTTGAGGAGGACACATCATCATCTCCCTGTCCTGCTCCATGTTTATGTTCCACCCTCGACTCTTCATCATTCAGCATCACCATGTCTTCTGAATCAAGTTCTGGGGGTTTTGACTGTTGACCATTTCTGGTGCTCCGACTCTCCCTGTTGACTGGCACTCCAACCAGGCATTTCCAATCATCCTCACCATCTGAACTGTCACAGAATGTTTGATTTCGCTGTGTCAATGGTTTTTTCTGTTTTGCCTCTTTTCTTGTTTTCTTTTTCAGGTCTTCCCGGTAAGTATTCTCTCTCTACAGGTAAGTAGTCACACGGCAACAGTAGGTTCCTGTGTAGTATTCTTGTTTTTCCTTTCCCCTGCTCAGGACGAACTTCATATACTGGGCTATCCTGGTACTTCTTCTTGGTGACAACATAAACTTGTTCTTCCCAAAATGATCGAAGCTTCCCCGGTCCACCCTTTTCCTTGAAGTTCCGAACCAATACTCTGTTCCCAGGGATCAGTTCAGCTCCGTGTACTTTCCTATCATACAAAGTTTTACCTCTTTCTTTCTCTTTGTGTGACACGCTTGAGGCTAACTTGTACGCTTCTGTCATTCTCTTCCTCCAGTTCTCGGCATAGTCCTGGTAAGAGGAGCTTTGGTCCTTTGCTGGTACAACGAACATGATGTCAATGGGCAGTCTGGGTGTCCGGCCGAACAAGAGATAATAGGGAGCAAACCCCGTCGCCTCACTTTTCGTACAGTTGTATGCATTCACCACTTTTGCAAGTGATGTCTTCCAGTCGGCCTTGGCGGTTTCTTGTAAGGTCCTCAGCATTGCTAGCAGAGTCCGATTAAACCGCTCAACTTGACCGTTTCCCTGCGGGTGATGCGGTGTCGTATGGGAGCCTTGCACACCACTGTACTCTTGCAGCTTTGAAAACCGCTTGTTATCAAACTCCCTGCCTTGGTCGTAATGCAGTTTTGTCGGGAACTCAAACTTCAAAACAAAGTCCCCAAACACCTTCTCAGCCGCTGTCTTGGCACTCTTGTTTCTGCATGCATACGCCTGCGCGAAGCGCGTAAAGTGGTCCATCACAACTAAAATGTATTCATAACCTCCCTTACACTTTTCTAGATGCAGAAAATCAATAGAGACCAGCTCAAATTGGTAAGTGGTGGTGATGTTCATCAGAGGAGCTCGGGTCACTTTATTTGGACGTTTGCTTCTCAAGCAACTACAAACACGTGTGACAGTGTTCCAATTCCTTTTGCATATGGGGCCAATAGAACTGATCTCTGATTAAATTCAGCACCCTTTCTGCTCCCAGGTGGCCCATGTCTTGATGCAACTCCTTATAGGCAAGCTCATGGTATCTCTTCGGCAATACCAACTGATGACGAGTCACTGTTTTCCGAAACAAGAGACCATGTTCATCCAGGTATAATTTTGCCCGCTCCCTCATCAGTCCCCGAACCTCTATACCCTTACTTCTGTTCATTGGCTGGAGTTTTAATTTGAGGTATGCTAAAGCTTCTCCAATTTCAGGGTCTTCCTCTTGGGCTTTTCTCAGTACATTCTTGGGGCTCTCTGCCACTGAAGTGAACAGCTCCTCCTCCTGTTCTCCCAACAACGCAGTTTCAATTGTAAGTGGACACAACCACGGCCCTCTCTCCTGATTCTGTACTACTGCTGACTGAGATAAGCTGACCATGACTTCAGGGTTCACTTCTTCTGAACAGGATTTCATGTACTGTTCCATTTGCAGCGGCATACGTGACAAGCCATCTGCGTCCCCATTTGACTTTCCTGGGCGGTATTTGATGGTAAATCGAAAGTCAGCAAGTTCCGCAACCCATCTGTACGTTGTGGCATTTAACTTGGCTGTTGACATCACATATGTGAGAGGGTTATTGTCTGTGTACACAATGAATGATGGTGCATGATAGACAGTCTCTGAACCGCTCACATATAGCCCACTTCATGGCCAAGAACTCCAACTTTCCTGAGTGAAGATAGTAATTTTTCTCAGGAGGGGTTAGGGTCCTTGATCCGTATGCTATAACCACTAACTTGCCTCTTTGCCTTTGATAAAGCACCGCACCAAGGCCTTCCTGTGAAGCATCGCAATGGAGTGCAAAAGGTTCATCCAGATCTGGATATCCCAGCACTGGTGGGTTAGATAAATAATCAATTAGCTCACAGATGGCCTTTTGATGTTCATCTGTCGCACACATCCCGTACAAAAAGAGCATCTTGATCAGATAACAAAGGGCCCATTTTAATGCAACATTTGACAGTCCTAGCCTGTTGGGCAGGAATTTTTGTTACTGACCTTCCTACTTTCACTACTCCATCACTGAACCCTTCGTCTTGGCTTCTCACTAGGTTCAGCAAAACCTCTGCTTTCTTGCAGTCACAGGACAGTGAAGTACTCATGGCTTTGGTCTTTACATTAGTAGGTCACTCTACACCACTGTTCAACAGGTACTCAATGACATTGTAACCAATGATTGGCTCCTCTGCCACTTCGTCATCACCAAATACCAATACCGGCACCTCCAGTTCCAACGGTGTGGTTTTGTCTGTTCCCAGCTTGAATGTCACTTCGACCCAGCTCTCAAACGGGATCACTGTTTGATTCACTGCTCGACCGGTGAGGGTTCCAGGGCCTAGGATCTCTTCAAGGCCACGTGGTGTGTGTGTGTGTGGGAGATGTTCTTTTCGCCACTTTTCATTCATGAGACAGACTTGTGAGCCAGTATCCCACAGCGCTTTTGTTGCTACACCATCAAAGAAACAGTTCACCATACATTTTTCTCCGATCAAATTCAATAACTGTGCATTATGTTTGGTGGACAGCTGATTAGCAGTTATGGACCTGATATGCCGCAGATGGCTCTCCTTCCGCTTTGCTGCTTCCTAAGCTTCCAGCTGCTAAATGCTCTCACACAGGAGTTCATGTTGATGTTCTGGCAACAGTGATGATGTTGTGCGAGTTGTTACCACCATAGTGTTAGCTGAGCGTCCTCTTTCCGTTCTTCCTGCAGGTGGTCCCCGGCACCCTCTGGAGAGATGTCCACTTTGCCCACATTTAAAACAATGATCACATTGGTCACCTCTGCCCTCATCTTGACATCCACGGCATCCTCGTTTTCTTTCTCTGGGCTGTGTGGAACGGTAAGTACTCATTGCTTTCCTCATTTCTCCGATCTCCTCTTTCAGCTGTTTAACAACCTCATAAAGCTCAGAGTCTTTCTTGTCCATGACTTGTGGAGTTTTTAAAGCTTTTAATTGTGTGCATGTAGACTGTTCTTTACCTCCAACAGCATAACCCATCCTCTCTTGACTCTGACGTAGTTCTGCTGGAACTTCACTGACTTTAGTTTCTTTGATGTTGGCATTCTTCTTGAACTTTTGCTGTCATTCGCACTCAAGACTTGCAGCTTCGTTCATAGATGTGATGAGAATCTCATCTGTGATTGTAGGATCATCAAGGCAGGTTTTTAGTTGATACTTGATGTGATCGTTTGATAACCTTGTTCCTAGTGCGCGCAGAAATCTTCTCTGTATGAGATCAGGGCTGTACGGTTCTTCTCCATCTGGTTCTCGAGCAGCAGCTAAAAGTCTTTCCTTCAACTCAATGGCACGGAATAGGAAGTTTCGTGGTGACTCACGACTCCCTTGAGTGATGTTTATCAGTCGATGATGCAGGTCTGTTGAGCTTTCTTCCTTATAATGGCCTTTCAGAATCGTGCGCAGCTGAGAAAGGGTTAAATCAGTCTTGATCTCCAGCATATCATGCAGGCTCATACCTGGACTCACTGCTCTTATCACCGCATCAATTATTTCAGACTCTCTGTGTCCCTTGTTCACTCGAGCATCAATTTGGTGCATCAAGTTGTTGTATGAAAGCTTATCTTTCTGACCCTGTTCTCCAATTTGGCCATTAATCTTAATATCACGCCGGATAGTGACTTCAGGGACTGCAGGATGATGATGGGAGAACACAGGGGGACTTGACACATCAGGAACTTTCAAACTCAGACGTTGGATTTTGTTTTTCAGCACATTTGTTGACAACTCAAACTGATGCTGCAATTCTGTGTACGGTCTCTTTAAAAACGCGAGCTCCGCCGAATTTCTGTCTGCGTCACCACCGCCCTCTTGTACCGCGCGGTCACCGATTGGCGTTATCCTGCGTGAAAACTCTAACAAATTGTTCACATATTGACGGGCTACATCATCATCTTCCGTCTCTATAACGCTCTTTACTGCTTCACTTATTAATCTGATTCACTTATTAATCTGATCAGCGAGTGCCGTTTGGCTTCTCCCTCCACTGATAGTTTTGCATGCACACACCTCGTGCAGCTGATCGAGCCGCAGCCGGAGCAACGCCGCGCTCAGCTGATCTTGCAGTTGCTCAAGGTCCATGCTCAGCGTTTTCGTAGACTCACTCACTCAAACGGCACCGCCGATCCCATCCTCGTCGCCAGTATTTTGTAGCACACTTGCAGAGGTGGAAGTAATGAATTACAACTACTCAGGTTACTGTAATTAAGTCGTTTTTTCGTGTACTTGTACTTTTATAATTACATTTTTTAGTCTGTAATTTTCCTTGTACTTGAGTACAAATTAAGTTAAGTAATGTACTTCACTACTTTAAAAATCCCATTAATTACAAAGTACTTGTACAATTTGAATTCAACAATTATTCAAATCTTTGACCAGCATTTGGGTATCCAATGGAAATAACTGATCGTGGGCGGGCCAATAAAAACCCTTGTATTTAGAGCGGGGAAAAAAGCCCGGTTTCTGGAGAGCTATATTCGTCCTCACACGTCCTTCAGTTTGTATTTTAGTGTTATCAAAGAACTTTGCCGTAATGGACATGGACATTCGAGACACTGAATTCATTGAAAATTCAGAAGAAATACCAGATGACGAGTGCCCATGACCCCATGGAGGAGTTGTTCTTATACAGAGGAAGGAAAGGAGACGTTTTATAGAAACTTTGTTTCTGCAGTGATATGTGATAGTTCAGTTGTTTTTGTTTTTAAAGTTGGGTAGACCTCACGATAATTTGACTAAAAACATCACTTGAAACATGAGCTTCAGCATTACTCAGGTGACAAGCATATATAGCCTACCATAATAAAGATTTAACATTGTAAACTTAGATTAAAAAGTTATATCATATGTCATTGTCAACACATTGTTTTATTAGGGCCCGAGCACTAACAGTGCGAGGACCCTATTGAAACTGTTAGGATTATTTTTAGGGCCCGAGCACTAACAGTGCGAGGACCCTATTGAAACTGTTAGGATTATTTTTTTTTTTTTTAGGGCCCGAGCACTAACAGTGCGAGGACCCTATTGAAACTGTTAGGATTATTAGGGCCCGAGCACTAACAGTGCGAGGACCCTATTGAAACTGTTAGGATTATTATTATTTTTTTTATTTTTTTTTTCTTTTTTCTGCAAAGTAAGTGCCATTTTCGGGGCCGCAACATGCTCAAAAACTCACCAAATTTGGCACGCATGTCAGGACTGGTGAAAAATTTCGTATTTTGTGGGTTTCGCAGATGGGCGGGGCAAAATGGCACGCTAGCGCCACCTAGAAAATTGGAAAAAATTAGCCCCTCGTCCACGTTCAACCTACATGCACGAAATTTGGTGGGGACGTGTATCATATCAAGACGCACAAAAAAGCCTCAAGAACCCATACCCTAAACTCGACAGGAGGTCCGCCATTTTGAATTTGGCGCCCATTTTTGGACGATTTACAGACTCCGTACTTTAACGAACTCCTCCTAGGGATTTAGTCGGATCGACTTAAAATTTCTGCTGTGCCTTCTAAAGGCATTGACGATGTAAAGTTGTGCTATCTGCGCGTTTTCGTCGATAGGCGTGTCCGTGGCGTCGAAGATTCGCCATGAAACAGGAAGTTGTAGTAACTTGGCTGTAAATGCCCAGATCTGCACGAAATTTTACACATTTGACAAGAGTCACGCCCTGAACAACTCTACATGCCGACATTCACCCACAGTCATAGCGCCACCTGCTGGCAACAGGAAGTGACCTTTAACGAAGCAGCCCCCGCCGCTTGTTTGACCGACATGTACGAAATTTCTGTGCTACATCTACCATGACCAGACGCACAAAAAAGGCTCAAGAACCCATACCCTAAACTCGACAGGAAGTCCGCCATTTTGAATTCGGCGACCGATTTGGGACGATTTACACACTCCGTACTTTAACGAACTCCTCCTAGGGATTTAGTCGGATCAACTTCAAATTTCTGCTGTACCTTCTAAAGGCATTGACGATGTAAAGTTGTGCTATCTGCGCGTTTTCGTCGATGGGCGTGTCCGTGGCGTCGATGATTCGCCATGAAACAGGAAGTTGTAGTAACTTGGCTGTAAATGCATAGATCTACACGAAATTTTACACATTTGACAAGAGTCCCGCCCTGAACAAATCTACATGCCGACATTCACCCACATTCATAGCGCCACCTAGTGGCAAGAGGAAGTGACATTTAACGAAGCAGCCCCCGTCGCATGTTTGACCGACATGTACGAAATTTCTGTGGTACATCTACCATGTCCAGACGCACAGAAAAGTCTCTTGGAGCGATGCCCTAAACTTAACAGTAAGTCAGCCATTTCTAATTTTACCGCCATTTTTGGATGATTTACTCATTACGTACTTTAACTAACTCCTCCTAGGGCTTTAGTCGGATCGACATCACATTTCTGCTGTGCCTTCTAAAGGCATTGACGATGTAAAGTTGTGCTATCTGTGTGTTTTCGTCCATGGGCGTGTCCGTGGCGTCGACGATTCGCCATGAAACAGGAAGTTGTAGTAACTTGGCTGTAAATGCCCAGATCCGCACGAAATTTAACACGTTTGACAAGAGTCCCGCCCTGAACAAATCTACATGCCGACATTCACCCTAAGTCATAGCGCCACCTCCTGGCAACAGGAAGTGACCTTTAACGAAGCAGCGTAGCAAATGCACATCCGCACTGGCTGAGCTGCAGAAAATGCAACACGGCTGCCTCAGATCCCGACGTGCTACAGGTGCGAGGGCCCGCCCATTGCTGCTTGCAGCTTTAATTTTTTATTTTTTTTTATTTTTTCTGCAAAGTAAGCGCCATTTTCGGGGCCGCAACATGCTCAAAAACTCACCAAATTTGGCACGCATGTCATGACTGGTGAAAAATTTAGTATTTTGTGGGTTTCGCGGATGGGCGTCGCAAAATGGCTCCCTAGCGCCACCTAGAAAATTGCAAAAAATTAGCCCCTCGTCCACGTTCAACCTACAAGCACGAAATTTAGTGGGGTTGTGTATCATATCAAGACGCACAAAAAAGCCTCAAGAACCCATACCCTAAACTCAACAGGAAGTCGGCCATTTTGAATTTGGCGCCCGTTTTGGGACGATTTACACACTCAATACTTTAACGAACTCCTACTAGGGATTTAGTACGATCGACTTCAAATTTCTGCTGTGCCTTCTAAAGGCATTGACGATGTAAAGTTGTGCTATCTGCGCGTTTTCGTCGATGGTCCTTGGCGTGGATGATTCGCCATGAAACAGGAAGTTGTAGTAACTTGGCTGTAAATGCCCAGATCTGCACGAAATTTTACACATTTGACAAGAGTCCCGCCCTGAACAAATCTACATGCCGATATTCACCCACAGTCATAGCGCCACCTAGTGGCAACAGGAAGTGACCTTTAACGAAGCAGCCCCCGCCGCACTTTTGACCGACATGTACGCAATTTCTGTGGTACATCTACCATGTCCAGACGCACAGAAAAGTCTCTTGGAGCGATGCCCTAAACTCAACAGGAAGTCAGCCGTTTCTATTTTTACCACCATTTTTGGATGATTTACTCATTACGTACTTTAACTAACTCCTCCTAGGGCTTTAGTCAGATCGACATCACATTTCTGCTGTGCCTTCTAAAGGCATTGACGATATAAAGTTGTGCTATCTGTGCGTTTTCGTCCATGGGCGTGTCCGTGGCGTCGATGATTCGCCATGAAACAGGAAGTTGTAGTAACTTGGCTGTAAATGCCCAGATCTGCACGAAATTTTACATATTTGACAAGAGTCCCGTCCTGAACAAATCTACATGCCGACATTCACCCACAGTCATAGCGCCACCTAGTGGCAACAGGAAGTGACCTTTAACGAAGCAGCCCCCGCCGCATGTTTGACCGACATGTACGACATTTTTGTGGTACAACTAACATATCCAGACGCACAGAAAAGTCTCTTGGAGCGATGCCCTAAACTCAACAGCAAATCGGCCATTTCTAATTTTACCGCCATTTTTGGATGATTTACTCATTACGTACTTTAACTAACTACTCCTAGGGATTTAGTCGGATCGACTTCAAATTTCTGCTGTGCCTTCTAAAGGCATTGACGATGAAAAGTTGTGCAATCTGCGCGTTTTCCTCAATGGGCGTGTCCGTGGCGTCGATGATTCGCCATGAAACAGGAAATTGTAGTTACTTGGCTGTAAATGCCCAGATCTGCACCAAATTGTACACATTTGACAAGAGTCCCGCCCTGAACAAATCTACATGCCGACATTCACCCACAGTCATAGCGCCACCTGCTGGCAACAGGAAGTGACCTTTAATGAAGCAGCATAGCAAATTTACAGCCACAACAGCTGAGCTGCAAAATATGCAATGCGGCCACCTCACACCACGACGCGCTACAGGTGCGAGGGCCCGCCCATCGCTGCTTGCAGCTTTAATTAATATTGAATCCGTGTTTTAAGCTTAGAATGAAGAGTTTAGTAATGACTCTTTCATAAAAACAGTATCTTGCCGGCCATGACCCACTGGCATAACAGTGTAACTGCACTGATTGACAGTCTGTCTAGATGGTACATTTGTGTCAGTGCTAAATGCTGATAACTTTTGAAACTTTTGAAATATTAGTAGGGTACTTTTGGAAGTCTTTATTGTAAAAAAAAAAGAGAAAAAAAGAAGTTTATACATAAAATAACCCAATAAGCTTATTTATTTTGCATTATAATTCATTAATAATAATAATAATAATCATATTAGACCATTTTTACAATTTGGTTTCCATAAAAGTAAAAAAATATCACAGGCTAAAAGTAATTAGTAATTGGTACTTGAGTAGTTTTTGAGAGGGGTACTTTGTACTTTTACTTAAGTATATTTTTAACACCAGTACTTTTGCTTGTAATCGAGTATTATTTTAGGAACTACTTGTACTTGAGTACAAATTTTCAGTACTCTTTCCACCTCTGCACACTTGAGAAATGAACAAGCGTGTGAATGGTTGGGTTCTTTTTATTCAGCCAGCGTCATTCGCAACAGCTCCGTGCAACACAGTACAAAACTCTACGCTTCAAATCTCGCCATAACCTCGTGTGAACATCACTCTACACTTATAATCTCGTCTAGGTTTTTCCTCTGGCTTACCGCCACCCACTGGACACACCTCACATCGCTGTATACCATGAATATAAGTGCATATACTGACTAATTAAATAACCACCATTAAATAACTAACCCTAAAAAAAGAAAAGAAATTTCTAATCCTTAATCATATCCACGCACACGTTATTTAGCTGGAGCTTAACTGTTCAATTACTGGCCAGAATTGAACAGTTAAAGCCCCACGTTGGGCGCCATGTTTTACGGTGTGTGCCTTAATCTTAACACATTTAACCTTATTTATTATCCTCAGGTTAGGTCGAGTAAGTCAAATCTGCCCTAAATCATAAGCATTCGAATGGTACTTACAATTAGTTCAGATAACTTCTCTGTGGTCAGTTCTTGCTTAAGGTTTATTAACAACACTGTTAGACAAGTACTTGTAATTAGCATTAGTTATTTATTATTGTAAATATTCCAGAAATCAAAGTTAGGCTCAAACTTAAATTCTGTATGCTCAAACTCTGGAATAGCCTTCCCGATATGGTTTGAAGCTCTGACTCGCTGTCACAGTTTAAAACTAGACTAAAGACACATCTCTTTAGCCAATCATTCACATACTGCTTACCTTTTATTCTTCTGTTGAATCAAGATTGAATGCGTTTAATACTATAAAACTTGAGTCTGTAGGTTACTTGTATAGGTTGCATAGTATTTACAGTCATTACTTTCCTGTGTGTATTGTGTGAATGGTGGGTGGTTGGGCAGAGATTGTGTTTTTTTGCGGTAGGTGGTATGCCATACGGAACTGTTGCCAATGAAACGCATTACCACGACAGTGGGGCTCGACAGCCTTAGTCAAACAGGTTGGCGCTTATGGTTGGGTTGCGGAGAGTTTGTGAGATTGTGGTTTTTAACATCTACTCCTGTGTAATGGAAGTCATTATGAACATCAGCTATGCTAATTATTTCCCATCTGTTTTCTGCTGTTATCTCGGGATGCTTGTCCCGAGAAACATGGCGTTGATCAACTCCAGTTTGTCGGAGCTGTCGTGCTGCACATGGGAGTGAACGACATCAGGCTGCGGCAGACGGAGGTTTTGAAGGACTACACTGGAGCCTGATCGAGACAGTATGCAGCACATCGCCTGAAGTAATGATCAGTGTCTCTTGACCGCTTCCCACGTACCGACAAGGACAGGAAAGGTTCAGTAGACTATCTGCAATAAATGATTGGTTAATGTCATTGTGCAATGGACAGAAACTGCTCTTTGTAAATAATTGCAATCTGTTCTGGGAGAGACCTAGGCTGTATTGTGATGGACTTCACCCCAGCAGAAATGGAGCGGCTGTTCTGTCGGACAACATCTCCAAGATGTTACACACCTAATGACTAGTAAGTCAGTCCAAATCACAGTCTTTGTTGTTCAAGCTTAATTGATATGCTTAGTGTGGAACATTGTATTGAAACCGTGTCTATTCCTTGTTTAGTGACTCCTGTGGAGAGACGACTCGACGCCTGTGGGCTGTGAGCTGCTGGATCGGCGGTCGGCGCTTGAAACATCACGCGCCGATTCTCACAAGTCGGTGGTTAGTTACTCTTTTCTCTGCGTTTCTCTGCCCAGGAGGACGCGATCATCTCTGGCTTCATTCACTCCGGCACCGACAACACCATGGATCACACAGCGGAAGACTCGAGCTAGAACCTCTCCGCCGCCCCTACCGGTCTTCAAGATCTCCACCTGGAAGCGCTTCTCCCTCTTCGCTTGTCGGAACGCGACGACGCCGTGATCATCGGCACGTCCTTGGTCCGTCATTCCGTGCTACCTCAGGTAAGGGTAGGGTGCGCACTCACTGCTTTCCTGGTGCTCATGTTCTTGATGTTGCTGCACAGGTTCCTGAGATCCTGAACAGTGATGAGCGAGTCAGAGCTGTTGTGCTGCACGCGGGAGCGAACGACATTAGGCTGTTTCTGAAGGACTACAGTAGCCTGATCAAGATGGTACGCAACACATCGCCTGAAGCAATGATCATCGTGTCAGGAAAGGAAAGGTTCAGTAGATTATTTGCACTAAATGAATGGTTAATGTCATTGTGTAATGAACAGAAACTGTTCTTTGTAAAAAATTGGAATCTGTTCTGGGAGAGACCTAGGCTGTATCGTGCTGATTGACTTCACCCCAGCAGAATCGGAGCGGCTGTTCTGTTGGACAACTTCTCCAAGATGTTACACACCTAATGACTAGTAAGTCAGAGTCCAAATCACAGTCTTTGTTGTTCAAACTTAAGTGATATGCTTAGTGTGGAACATTATATTGAAACTGTGTCTATTCCTCGTTTAGTGACGCCTGGGGAGAGACAACTCGACGCCTGGGGGCTGTGAGCTGCTGGGACTTTTTTTTTTTTCTGGATTTTTGCTGCCATAGTTTAGCCTCTTAGGTATATAGACTTATTAGTCTTTCCTTCACTCTTTAACTTATTTCTTATGTGCACATCTAACCCTTTCTGGGTCTTCTTTAAATAGTCTTTTCTAGATTATTTTTCTTTTCGACTAAGTTTCACTAGTCGTCTTCTATTTGATTTCTTTTTCTTTTAAAAAAAGAAAAAAAAAGAAAATACATTTCTAATCCTTAAGCATATCCATGAACACGCTATTTAGCAGGCGTTTAACTGTTCAATTACTGGCCAGAATTGAACAGTTAAAGCCCCACGTTGGGCGCCATGACAGGAAAGGTTCAGCAGACTATCTGCACTAAATGAAGGGTTAATGTCATTGTGTAATGGACAAACTGCTCTTTGTAAAAAATTGGACTCTGTTCTGGGAGAGACCTAGGCTGTATCGTGCTGATGGACTTAACCCCAGCAGAATCAGAGCAGCTGTTCTGTCGGTCAGTAAGTCAAAGTCCAATTCACAGTCTTTGTTGTTCAAACTTAATTGATATGCTTAGTGTGGAACATTTATATTGAAACTGTGTCTATTCCTCGTTTAGTGAGGCGTGTGGAGAGACAGAAAGACGCCTGTGGAGAGACGACTCGACGCCTGTGGGCTGTGAGCTGCTGGATCCGTGGTCAGCGATTGAAACATCACGTGCCGATGTTAACAAGTCAGTGGATAGTTACTCTTGGACTCCAACTTTGTTTACTCCATGCGTTTCTCTGCCCAGAAGGATGCGATTATCTCTGGCTTCATTCACTCCGGCACCAACACAACACCATGGATCACACAGCGGAAGACACGAGCCAGGACCAGAGCTAGAACCTCTCTGCCGCCGCTCCAGGTCTTCGAGATCTCTACCAGGCACCGCTTCTCCCCTCTTCGCGAGTCAGAATGCGGCGACGACGCCGTGATCATCGGCAGGTCCATGGTCCGTCATTTCCGTGCTACCTCAGGTAAGGGTAAGGTACACACTCACTGCTTTCCTGGTGCTCATGTTCTTGATGTTGCTGCACAGGTTCCTGAACGGTGACGAGCACGTCAGAGCTGTTGTGTTATATGAGGGAGCGAACGACAACAGGCTGCGGCAGACGGAGGTTCTGAAGGAGGATTACACAAGCCTGATCGAGACGGTATGCTACACATCGCCTGAAGCAATGGCCTTTACCCCAGCAGAATCGGAGCGGCTGTTCTGTCGGTCAACATCTCCAAGACGTTATACACCAGATCACTAGTGACCGATGTCTCTGCCTGTAAGGCTATCTTTTGCCATCCTACTACATGAGAATATCCCCATGTATTTTTTTTGCTGCCATAGCTTAGCCTCTTTGGTATAGACTTAGTCTTTTCTTCAGTCTCTAATTTATTTCTTACGTGCACATCTAACCCTTTCTGGGTCTACTTTAAATAATCTTTTCTAGATTATTTTTTTTTCGACTAAGTTTCATTAGTTGTCTTCTATTTGATTTATCTTTTTTTTTTTTTAAAAGAAGAAAAAAAGTTTCTAATCCTTAAGCATATCCATGAACACGCTATTTAGCAGGCGTTTAACTGTTCAATTACTGGCCAGAATTGAACAGTTAAAGCCCCACGTTGGGCGCCATGACAGGAAAGGTTCAGCAGACTATCTGCACTAAATGAATGGTTAATGTCATTGTGTAATGGAAAAACTGCTCTTTGTAAAAAATTGGACTCTGTTCTGGGAGAGACCTAGGCTGTATCGTGCTGATGGACTTAACCCCAGCAGAATCGGAGCAGCTGTTCTGTCGGTCAGTAAGTCAAAGTCCAAATCACAGTCTTTGTTGTTCAAACTTAATTGATATGCTTAGTGTGGAACATTTATATTGAAACTGTGTCTATTCCTCGTTTAGTGAGGACTGTGGAGAGACTAAAAGACGCCTGTGGAGAGACAGAAAGACGCCTGTGCAGAGACGACTCGACGCCTGTGGGCTGTGAGCTGCTGGATCGGTGGTCAGTGATTGAAACATCACGTGCCGATGTTAACAAGTCAGTGGTTAGTTACTCTTGGACTCCAACTTTGTTTACTCCATGCGTTTCTCTGCCCAGAAGGATGCGATTATCTCTGGCTTCATTCACTCTGGCACCAACACAACACCATGGATCACACAGCGGAAGACACGAGCCAGGACCAGAGCTAAAACCTCTCTGCCGCCGCTCCAGGTCTTCGAGATCTCTACCAGGCACCGCTTCTCCCCTCTTCGCGAGTCAGAACGTTGCGACGACGCCATGATCATCGGCAGGTCCATGGTCCGTCATGTCCGTGCTACCTCAGGTAAGGGTAAGGTGCACACTCACTGCTTTCCTGGTGCTCATGTTCTTGATGTTGCTGCACAGGTTCCTGAATGGTGACGAGCACGTCAGAGCTGTTGTGCTGCATGAGGAAGCGAACGACATCAGGCTGCGGCAGACGGAGGTTCTGAAGGAGGATTACACAAGCCTGATCGAGACGGTATGCTACACATCGCCTGAAGCAACGATCATCGTGTCTGGACCGCTTCCCACGTACAGACAAGGACTGGAAAGGTTTAGTAGATTATTTGCATTAAATGAATGGTTAATGTCATTGTGTAATGAACAAACTGCTCTTTTTAAAAAATTGGAATCTGTTCTGGGAGAGATCTAGGCTGTATCGTGCTGATGGCCTTCACCCCAGCAGAATCGAAGCGGCTGTTCTGTCGGACCTCTCCAAGACGTTACACACCAGATGACTAGTAAGTCAAAGTCCAATTCACAGTCTTTGTTGTTCAAACTTAATTGATATGCTTAGTGTGGAACATGTATATTGAAACTGTGTCTATTCCTCGTTTAGAGACTGCTGTGGAGAGACGACTTGACACCTGTGGGCTGTGAGCTGCTGGATTGGCGGTCAGTGCTTGAAACTTCACGCGTCGATGCTCACAAGTCAGTGGTTAGAAACTCTTTGACTCCAACTTCGTTTACTCAATGCGTTTCTCTGCCCAGGAGGACGCGATCATCTCTGGCTTCATTCACTCTGGCACAGACACAACACCGTGGACCATGGAACACTCAGCGGAAGACATGAGCTAGAACCTCTCCGCCCCCTCTCCCGGTCTTCGAGATCTCGACCGGGAACCGCTTCTCCCTCTTCGCTTGTCGGAACGCGACGACGCCGTGATCATCGGCACGTCCATGGTGCGTCATGTCTGTGGTACCTCAGGTAAGGGTAAGGTGCGCACTCATTGCTTTCCTGGTGCTTGTGTTCTTGATGTCGCTGCACAGGTTCCCGAGATCCTGAACGGTGATGAGCGCGTGGGAACTGTTGTGGTGCACGCGGTAGCGAATGGTGTTAGGCTGAGGTTCTGAAGGGCAACAGGAGCCTGATTGTTGCTTCAGGCGATGTGTTGCGTACCGTCTCGATCATCGTGTCTGGACCGTTTCTCATGTACAGACAAGGACCGGAAAGGTTCCGTAGACTATTTGCACTAAATGAATGGTTAATGTCATTGTGTAATGAACAGAAACTGCTCTTTGTAAATAATTGGAATCTGTTTTAGGAGAGATCTAGGCTGTATCGTGCTGATGGCCTTCACCCCAGCAGAATCGGAGCGGCTGTTCTGTCGGACAACATCTCCAAGACGTTACACACCTAATGACTGGTAAGTCAAAGTCCAAATCACAGTCTTTGTTGTCCAAACTTAATTGATATGCTTAGTGTGGAAGATTATATTGAAACTGTGTCTGTTTAGTGATGCCTGTGGAGAGATGATTCTGCCTGTGAGCTGGATCGGCGTTGAGCGCTTGAAACATCACAGGCCGATGCTCACAAGTCAGTGGTTAGTTACTCCTTGATTCTGACTTCGTCTAATCCATGCGTTTCGCTGCCCAGGAGGACGCGATCATCTCTGGCTTCATTCACTCCGACACCGACGCAACACAATGGACCATGGATCACACAGCGGAAGACACGAGCCAGGACCAGAGCTAGAACCTCTCCACCGCCCCTGCCGGTCTTCGAGCTCTTGACCCAGATCCGCTTCTCCCCTCTTCTCGGCGAGTCGGAACGCGACGACGCCGTGATCAATGGCACGCCCATGGTCGGTCATGTCCGTGCTACATCAGGTAAGGTGCGCACTCACTGCTTTCCTGGTGCTCATGTTCTTAATATCGCTACACAGGTTCCCGAGATCCTGAACGGTGATGAGCGTGTCGGAGCTGTTGTGTTAAACGTGGGAGCGAACGACATCAGACTGAGTTTCTGAAGGACAACAGGAGCCTGATCGAGACGGTACGCAACACATCGCCTGAAGCATCGATCATCGTGTCTGGGCCGCTTCCCACGTACAGACAAGGACAGGAAAGGTTCAGTAGATTATTTGCACTAAATGAATGGTTAATGTCATTGTGTAATGAACAAACTGCTCTTTTTAAAAAATTGGAATCTGTTCTAGGAGAGACCTATCCTGTATTGTGCTGATGGTCGTCACCCCAGCAGATTCGGAGCAGCTGTTCTGTCGGACATCTCCAAGAAGTTGCATACCAGATGACTAGTAAGTCAAAGTTGCTCCTTTGAAAGGAGTGTTTCTTGGACTGTCTCTGCCTGTAAGGCAATCTTTTGCCATCCTAATACATGAGAATCACCCCATGTATATACTTGCATAAAAGTGTTGCTTGATTTTTTTTTTTTTTTTTTTTTCTTCTAGGCTTTTGCTGCCATAGCTTAGCCTCTTTTGTATAGAGTTATTAGTCTTTCCTTTACTCTTTAACTTATTTGTTATGTGCATATCTAACTCTTTCTAGGTCTTCTTTAAATAATCTTTTCTAGATTTTTTTTCCGACTATGTTTCACTAGTCATCTTCTAATTGATTTATCTTTTTTCTTTTTTTAAAAAAAAGAAAATGCATTTCTAATCCTTAAGCATATCCACGCACACACTATTTAGCAGGTGCTTAACTGTTCAATTACTGGCCAGAATTTAACAGTTAAAGCCCCACGTTGGGCGCCATGTTTTATGGTGTGTGCTTTAATCTTAACACCTTTTAACCATATTATTTATTATCCTCAGGTAAGGTAGAGTGAGTCAAATCATAAGCATTTGAATGGTACTTGCAGTTGTTCAGATGACTTCTCTGTGGTCAGTTCTTGCTTAAGGTTTATTAACACTGCTAGGCAATTACTTGTAATTAGCATTAGTTATTTATTAATGTAAATATTCCAGAAATAAAAGTTAGGCTCAAATTCTTTGTTATAACTCTGGAGTCTACTCCTGTGTAAGGGAAATCATTATGGACATCAGCTATGCTAATTATTTCCCATCTGTTTTCTGCTGTTCTCTCGGGACGCTTGTCCGGAGAAATGGCGTTCGTCAACTCCAGTTTGTCTGAGCTGTTGTGCTGCACGCGGGAGCGAACGACATCAGGCTGCGGCAGACGGAGGTTTTGAAGGACTACAGGAGCCTGATGAAGACGGTACGCAGCACATCGCCTGAAGCAACGATCTTCGTGTCTCGACCGCTTCCCACGTGCTGAAAAGGACAGGAAAGGTTCAGTAGACCATCTGCACTAAATGAATGGTTAATGTTATTGTGTAATGGACAAACTGCTCTTTGTAAATAATTGGAATCTGTTTTGGGAGAGACCTAGGCTGTATCGTGCGGATGGCCTTCACCCCAGCAGAATTGAAGCGGCAGTTCTGTCGGACAACATCTCCAAGATGTTACACACCTAATGACTAGTAAGTCAAAGTCCAAATCACAGTCTTTGTTGTCCAAACTTAATTTATATGCTTAGTGTGGAAAATTATATTGAAACTGTCTATTCTTTGTTTAGTAAGGCCTGTGGAGAGACGACTCAACGCCTGTGGGCTGTAAGCTGTTGGATCGGCAGTCAGCGCTTAACATCACACGCCGATGCACACAAGTCAGTGGTTGGTTACTCTTTGACTCTGACTTCATCTACTCAATGCATTTCTCTGCCCAGGAGGACGCGATCATCTCTGGCTTCATTCACTCCGGCACCGACACAACACCATGGATCACACAGCGGAAGACACGAGCCAGTACCAGAGCTAGAACCTCTCCACCGCCCCTCCCGGTCTTGGAGATCTCGATCCGGAAACGCTTCTCCCCTCTTGGTGAGTCGGAACGCGACGCCACCGTGATCATGGGCACGTCCATGGTCCGTCTTGTCTGCGCACTTTATCCTTACCTGAGGTAGCACACTCACTGCTTTCCTGGTGCTCATGTTCTTGATATTGCTGCACAGGTTCCTGAGATCCTGAACGGTGATGAGCGCGTCGGAGCTGTTGTGCTGAACGTGGGAGCGAACAACATCAGGCTGAGGTTCTGAAGGACTACAGGAGCCTGATCGAGACGGTACGCAACACATCGCCTGAAGCAACGAGCCTTGCACATCTAACCCTTTCTGTGTCTTCTTTAAATAATCTTTTCTAGATTTTTTTTTCCGACTAAGTTTCACTAGTCGTCTTCTAATTGATTCATCTTTAAAAAAGAAAATAAGTTTCTAATCCTTAAGCATATTCACGCACACGCTATTTAGTAGGCGTTGAACTGTTCAATCACTGGCCAGAATTGAACAGTTAAAGCCCCACGCTGGGCACCATGTTTTACGGTGTGCGCTTTAAACTTAACACCTTTTTAACCTTATTTATTATCCTCAGGTTAGGTCGAGTAAGTCAAATCTGCCCTAAATCATAAGCATTCGAATGGGATTTACAATTTTTCAGATGACTTCTCTGTGGTCCGTTCTTGCTTAAGGTTTATTAACACTGCTAGACGATTACTTGTAATTAGCATTAGTTATTTATTAATGTAAATATTCCAAAAATAAAAGTTAGGTTCGAACTTAAATTCTTCATGCTCCAAAAACTCTGGAATCTACTCCTGTGTAAGGGAAATCATTATGGACATCAGCTATGCCAATTATTTCCCATCTGTTTTCTGCTGTTATCTCGGGACGCTTGTCCCGAGAAAAATGGCGTTCGTCAACTCCAGTTTGTTGGAGCTGCTGTAATGCACATGGGAGTGAACGACATCAGGCTGAGGTTCTGAAGAAGTTCTACAGGAGCCTGATCGAGATGGTACGCAACACATTGCCTGAAGCAACGATCATCGTGTCTGGGCCGCTTCCCACGTACAGACAAGGACAGGAAAGGTTCAGTAGATTATTTGCACACACCTAATAAATAGTAAGTCAAAGTCCAAATCACAGTCTTTGTTGTCCAAACTTAATTGATATGCTTAGTGTGGAACATTATCTTGAAACTGTGTCTATTCCTCGTTTAGTGACGCCTGTGGAGAGACGACTCTCCCTGTGAGCTGCTGGATTGGCGGTCAGCGCTTGAAATATCACACGCCGATGATCACAAGTCAGTGGTTAGTTACTCTTTGACTCTGACTTCGTCTACTCCATGCGTTTCTCTGCCCAGGAGGATGCGATCATCTCTGGCTTCATTCAGTCCAGCACCGACACAACACCATGGATCACACAGCGGAAGACATGAGCCAGGACCAGAGCTAGAACCTCTCCGCCGCCCCTCCCGGTCTTTGAGATCTCGACCCGGAACTGCTTCTCCCCTCTTCGCGAGTCGGAACTTGACGACGCTGTGATCATCGGCACATCCATGATCCGTCATGCCGTGCTACCTCAGGTAAGGATAAGGTGCGCACTCACTGCTTTCCTGGTGCTCATGTTCTTGATGTTGCTGCACAGGTTCCCGAGATCCTGAACGGTGATGAGCGTGTCGGAGCGGTTGTGTTGAACGTGGAAGCGAACGACATCAGGCTGAGGTTCTGAAGGACTACAGGAGCCTGATCGAGATGGTACGCAACACATCGCCTGACGCAACGATCATCGTGTCTGAACCGCTTCCCTCTTACAGACAAGGACAGGAAAGGTTCAGTAGATTATTTGCACTAAGTGAATGGTTAATGTCATTGTGTAATGAACAGAAACTGCTCTTTGTAAATAATTGGAATCTGTTCTGGGAGAGACCTAGGCTCTATTATGCTTCACCTCAGCACAATCGGAGCGGCTGTTCTGTCGGACAACATCTCCAAGACGTTACACACCTAATGACTAGTAAGTCAAAGTCGCTCCTTTGAAAGCAATGTTTCTCCTGGTTCCATCTCTTGGACTGATGTCTCTGCCTGTAAGGCTATCTTTTGCCATCCTAATATACGAGAATCACCCCATGTATATGGTTGTATAAAAGTCATGCTGGATTTTTCCTGGGCTTTTGCTGCCATAGCTTAGTGTCTTTGGAATAGACTTATTAGACTTTCAATCACCCTTCAACTTATTTCTTATGTGCACATCTAACCAGTTTTGGGTGTTAAATAATCTTTTCTAGATTAGTATCTTTTTTTCGACTAAGTTTGTCTAGTCGTCTTCTATTTGGTGATGTATCTTTTTCTTTTTTTTTTTCCAAAAAAAGAAAAATTTGTAATCCTTATGCATATCCACGCACATGCTATATAGAAGGCACTTAACTGTTCAATTACTGGCCAGAATTGAACAGTTAAAGCCCCACGTTGGGCGCCATGTTTTACGGTGTGTGTGTGCGCTTTAATTTTAACACCTTTAACATTATTATTTTTTTAATCCTCCGGTTAGGCCAAATAAGTCAAATCTGCCCTAAATCATAAGCATTCGAATGGTACTTACAATTTATTCAGATGACTTCTCTGTGGTCAGTTCTTGCTTAAGGATTATTAACGACACTGCTAGACAATTGCTTGTAATTAACATTAGTTATTTATTAATGTAAATATTCCAGAAATAAAAGTTAGGCTCAAACTTAAATTCTTTACGCTCAAACTCTGGAATATCCTTCCCGATATGGTTTGACGCTTTAAAGTTTAAAACTAGACTAAAGACGCATCTCTTTAGCCAAGCATTCACATACTGCTTACCTGTTATTCCTCTATTGAATCAGGTCGAATGCTTTTAATACTTTAAAACTTGAAGAGTCTGTAGGTTACTTGTATAGGTTGCATAGTATTTACAGTCATTACTTTTCCTGTGTGTATTGTGTGAATGATGGGTGGTTGGGCGGATATTGTGTTATTGCGGTAGGTGGTATGCCATACGGAACTGTTGCCAATGAAACGCATTACCGCGACAGTGGGGCTCGACAGCCTTAGTCAAATGGGTGGGCGCGTATGGTTGGGTTGTGGAGAGTTTGTGAGTGTTTTTTAACATCTACTCCTGTGTAATGGAAATCATTATGAACATCAGCTATGCTAATTATTTCCCATCTGTTTTCTGCCGTTATCTCGGGACGCTTGTCCCGAGAAAAATGGCGTTTGTCAGCTCCAGTTTGTATCCAGCTTCTCATGGAGACTTCAGATGCCCCAACACCTGCAATGAGAAGACTAAATGCCTGTGAAGAGACGACTCAACACCCATGAAAGATGACTCGATGCCTGTGGAGAGATGACTCAATGCTGGCGATATGTTATGCCCTTAATATTACATGATGATCCAAATGTAATTTTCCATGTACTTTTCTGTAATGCACTTTCTGTAAAGCTGCTTTGAAACAAGTATTGTGAAAGGACTATACAAACAAACTTGAATTCACTTGCAGGGCCAACAGACACAGAGCTTACAGCGGGGGAGCTTCACTGCAAAGCAGACAGGTGAGCATACATGTACGTAATCCTCTTCTTTAAGTGACAGACGGAGAACTTACGGCTGGAGGTTTCACTGCAAAGCAGTCAGTTAAGCATTCACTACGTGTCTCTCTTCACAGTGGGCTGCCAGATAAATACACTCAATGGTCTGTGAAGTACAGCAATGTTAGCCTCTTCTTATGCAGTCAGAATGTGATGGAAAACTCCCGTAAGAAGTGGACATCCAGGGGTTTAGGTTTACACTTCACACAGCAAACAGTGCATCACATCCCTTCATCTCAACAATTCAGCACTCAGTGGGAAATACTCGTGTGTGTATATATGGCCGTCGCCCTTCTTCTGAACTGGCATTCACATCAAGAGGTCCCACAGACACGAGAGGAGGATGGAAATTGATTTGGACTACTCATGATCTCTCACAAATGATCTTCTGTCCCATGGTTACCTCCTTCTCATTGAATCAGCCTGCTCTTTCTCCCAACTCACAGCACTGTGCCCGTTCGCCGGCCCCACTTCCTCTTCACCACGGCTCACACTTTCTCTGAGAACACTTCTCCCAAAACAATGCCCCGTTTGGTCTGTACTTCCTCCTTTTATACTCCTCTAATCGCAACGTGTCCCAATCGCGAAGCTTTACTCTGCATGCACAGCTGCCAGCGACGTTTGGCTGATCACCCCATTTTCGGGCATTTTTGCACTACCCTGGAACTAGCCCGGTGTTCCTTTTTTTGGGTCCGGCGGGAGGCAATCACGGCGAACATTAGTTCCGCTTTGTTGGGGACAAAGTTGGATTTTGTCACCCTGTGACATGCACTTTTTTAAAATTTACAATTTTATATTTGTGCATTTTCCTACCGTTTGCATTTATTTTATTTCTTTCTCTTGCCTTTGCATTTTTTTTCGTAAGCCAATTGTTTTTCTAAGCCCGTTGTTTTTTGTTTGATTTAATGTCTTCCATCCATCTTTCATTTATGCTATTTTAATTGTTAGTAATTATGCTGTTCTATGTTCCTGTCCAATTGACTACAATGACTTGTGTGCATCTTGACTTGTTTGACTTGTGTGGGTCTTGACTTGTGTTGGTCTTGACTTGTGTTTGATTTGTGTGGATCTTGACTTGTGATTGACTTGTGTTTCACTTGTGTGGATCCTGACTTGTGTTTGACTTGAGTGGATCTTGACTTGTTTGACTTGTGTTGATCTTTACTTGTGTTTGACTTGTGTGGGTCTTGACTTGTGTTTGACTTGTGTGGATCTTGACTTGTGTGTGTCTTGACCCGTGTTTGACTTGTGTAGATCCTGACTTGTGTTTGACTTGTGTGGATCCTGACTTGTGTTTGACTTGTGTTTGACTTGTGTGGATCCTGACTTGTGTTTGACTTGTGTGGATCCTGACTTGTTTGACTTGTGTGGATCCTGACTTGTGTTTGACTTTTGTGGAACTTGACTTGGGTTTGACTTGTGTGGATCCTGACTTGTGTTGACTTGTGTGGATCCTGACTTGTGTTTGACTTGTGTTCGACTTGTGTGGATCCTGACTTGTGTTTGACTTTTGTGGATCCTGACTTGTGTTTGACTTGTGTGACTTGTGTGGATCCTGACTTGTGTTTGACTTGTGTGGATCCTGACTTGTGTTTGACTTGTGTGGGTCCTGAGTTGTGTTTGACTTGTGTTGATCTTGACTTGTGGGTCTTGACTTGTGTTTGACTTGAGTGGATCTTGACTTTTTGGACTTGTGTGGGTCTTGACTTGTGTTTGACTTGTGTGGATCCTGACTTGTGTGGGTCTTGACTTATGTTTGACTTGTGTTGATCTTGAGTTGTGTGGGTCTTGACTTTTGTGGATAATGCCTTCTATTGTCTCTGTAGCACAGGAGCATTTTTTTTTAAAAAAAAAGAGAATTTATTAATGTCATGAAATTGATTTGACAACATTTTGCTTTTGTATTTATGGCTTGGACACTTATACCATTTTTAAGCCCATTTCCCCCTTCTTAATACTCATTTTGTGTTATGACCATTTTTTTTGTCTGGTCTATTTGCACTGATGATATTGTGCTTTTGGTTTGCTATTCTTTGCATTTATTTAATCTTTTAATACTTTCATACCTCTGTTACCTTTCCCCTTAAACTACTTGTAAATATGCCCTTGTCCTATTTGTTTTAGTCAATTTTAGTTGTATAGTGCTTCTCAAAATAGTTTAAAAGTGTCTTTATGCCACTTAATTTTAGCTTATGTGTTCCTTTTCATCATTTATATTGATTTGTCCTAGTATCCTCTTTGAATCCCTCATTTAAGTTTGATTGTCAAATGATGGCCTTTGTTCATTATTTCTTGTGTTTTTTTTTTAATTGTCTTTTAAAATTTTGTATTTTTACACTTTTGTAAAAAGTCCCTATTTTTTTCCTTTTGTATAAATGTTAATGTTTTGTATTTATGCTGTTGATTGAATGTCTTACATTGACAAATGTAAGGGAATACAACAGGCAGTCATTTTCTTCTATACATAAATGTTTGAAACAAACAAAAAAAGATATGCATTAACTGTACTGTCATTTTAATGCATTGTAGTTTTAGGTCTTGCATTTTTATGGTCTGAAATTAAATATCTCCAACTTCTTAAATGTTACTGTTCAGAGAGAGACTGTGGGCTTTCTGAGAAGGAACATGGCATTCTTGTATGTACAGTTACTGCAAATCTTCACTACATTAATGCCTTTTATTATTTATACTTGTATAAAGCAAATTACTTGTACAGCTTTATAAAACACAGTCCTGAAACTGCTGCTGTCCTATTTATGCCTTAACCTCATGTATTTAAGATTTTTTTTTATTGTCACAATGGCACTTTTTGTATCGGTGCATTTTCCCTTTTTTTTCCTAAGCCTATTTTTTTTTGTTTGATTTAATGTCTTCCATCTTTTATTAATGCTCCTGGTCTTAGTCAATGGGACAGGGTATAAAAAGGCTTTACCCTGTTCTATTTTGTATTGAAAGGAACTGCGTCAAATGGTTTGTCTGTACTTTTTGCATCATTATGCACTTGTTATTCTCTTACTGTATTTTGTATGTTCGCATTAGTCTCATCATGCCCATTTTCTGCTTTGGTTCATCTCTGTTGTTGTGGTCACTTGTATTTCATGCTGCGATTTCATTCAGCCTGTTTGAATTTTGTTCTTCCCCTGATGGTATGGCTATCGGGTTCATGGGGTACTTGGTTCTCCACATTAACAGAAGTTAATGAAAATGAAGTTTCTTTTTAAGTGTTCAATTGTTGGAATTGGGTGGGTGGGACTTGTAAAGACAAGGGACTCGTCAAAGGACTTGTGGATCTTGACTTGTGTTAGACTGACTTGTGCGCGAGCGATCGGTTGTTTGTGTTTGTAGCTCCGGAGAATTTCTTCACAAATCCTTGATTTTCTTCTTTACCACTTATTTATAAACAAGCACTTTCTATTTTTATATTATGTGAACTTATCCTCGATAGTATTCCTTATAAAACACAATTGGATTGCTTTGATATCGCTACTTCTATCCAACCTCCCTAAATCCTGGCTACTAGCCTTTAGCCCGCTAGCATTCCACGCGTGCCCTCTCGCCTATTGATCGTCTCATTTTACACCCGTTTCACTGAATCCTGGTTATTTCCGACATTTCAATCCTAAATTAGTAGTGATAGTTGTAGTATCACTACTAATTTACTGATCATCCGTTATAATGGCGAACATATCAGATGCGTGTCTAACATTACCTTTGAGTGCAGATGAAGACACATTCGAGCTCTTCACGGTGAAGCAGGAGCTGGAATACGTCGAGAAACAGATCCGCGGTTTACTGGTGAAGCAAGCCGAGCTGTTGGATCGGCGCTCAACGCTTGAAGCATCACGCGCCGACGCTAACAAATCAAATCACTCTTTGACTCCGAGTTCATCTACGCCGTACGTTACTCTGCCGAGGAAGATGCGATCATCTAAGGCTTCATTCACTCCGGCACCGAAACAACATGGACCATGGATCACACAGCGGAAGACTCGAGCCAGGACCAGAGCTGCCTCTCCGCCCCTCCCGGTCTTCGAGATCTCCACCCGGAACCGCTTCTCCCCTCTTCGCGAGCCGGAACGCGATGACGCCGTGATCATCGGCACATCCATAGTTCGCCATGTCCGCGCTAATTCGGATAAAGGTAAAGTGCGCACTCACTGCTTTCCTGGTGCTCGTGTTCTTGATGTCGCTGCACAGGTTCCCGAGATCCTGAACGGGGACGAGCGCGTCGGAGCTGTTGTGCTGCACGCGGGAGCGAACGACATCAGGCTGCGGCAGACGGAGGTTCTGAAGAAGGACTACAGGAGCCTGATCGAGACGGTACGCAGCACAGCGCCTAAATCAGCGATCATCGTGTCTGGGCCGCTTCCCACGTACAGACAAGGACAGGAAAGGTTCAGTAGATTATTTGCATTAAATGAATGGTTAATGTTATTGTGTAATGAACAGAGGCTGCACTTTGTAAATAACTGGCATCTGTTTTGGGAGAGACCGAGACTGTACAGCACAGATGGACTCCATCCCAGCCGAATCGGAGCGGCTGTGCTGTCGGACAACATCTCCAAGACACTACGCACCAGATGACTAATGAGTCAAAGTCCAAATTACAGCCTTTGCGGTCCAAACTTAACTAATAAGTATAGTATGGAACATTATATAGAAACTGTGTCTATTCCTCGTTTAGTGAAGCCAAACAATAAATCTAGTGTAGGATCTAGCAAAAATCTTATTGTAATTAAACCAGAAAATCAAAATATCAGTGAACAAAAACAATTTCTTAAGCTAGGTCTCCTAAACATTAGATCGCTCACACCTAAGGCGGTTATTGTAAATGAAATGGTCACAGACAATAACTTCGATGTTCTGTGCCTTACTGAAACCTGGCTTAAACCAAATGAGTATTTCGGTCTAAACGAATCTACTCCGCCAGGATCCTGTTATAAACATGAGCCTCGTCTGATCGGTCGTGGCGGCGGTGTTGCAACAATCTATAAAGATATTTTTAATATTACTCAGAAAACAGGTCACAGGTTTAATTCATTTGAAGTACTTGTGCTAAATGTTACGCTCTTAGATGTAAGAAAGAAATCCATATTATCTCTAGCCCTGGCTACTGTATATAGACCTCCAGGGCCATATGCTGAATTCCTAAAAGAGTTTGCAGACTTTCTCTCGGATCTATTGGTAAATGTCGGTAAAGCAATAATTGCTGGAGATTTTAACATGCACGTAGATAATACAAATGATGCTTTAGGGGCTGTGTTTACAGAGTTATTAAACTCCTTTGGGGTCAAACAAAACGTCAGTGGTCCCACACATCGTCTAAATCATACACTAGATTTAATTATATCATATGGAAGCGATCCAACTGATATAGATATTATACCGCAAAGCGATGATGTCACTGATCATTACATGGTGACTTGCATAATACGTACTGATGAAATATGTCATGTTGCACCACGTTATAGACCAGGCAGAACAATCCTTCCAACCACAATAGATGGATTCTCAAATAGCTTACCTGATCTATCTAAGCTGCTAAGTGAACCCAAACAAACAGATGAATTAGAGGAAATGACTAGCAGTTTAAGCACCATTCTTACTAGTACATTAGATATTGTTGCGCCAATTAGATTAAAAAAGGTTCGAGAGAAAATTAAAGCACCGTGGTACAACAGTGCTACGCATGCTATCAAGAGAGAAACTCGCAACTTAGAGCGTAAATGGAAACAAACTAATTAAGAGGTCTTTAGAATCGCGTGGAAAGACAGTATGTCACGTTATAAAAAGACACTAAAAACAGCCAGGGCTGAAAATCTCAGCAAACTAATCGAAAATAACCAAAATAATCCAAGGTTTTTATTTAACACCGTAGCTAGACTAACAAATAAACAGACATCACCAGAGCAAAATATACCTTTACAGTTTAGTAGTAATGATTTTATGAATTACTTCAATGCGAAAATAGAAAGCATCCGAAACAAAATTATAAATGTACAATCCGCTATGGTGTCTTATGATTCAGCTTCAATTATGGACCCTCTAGAACAGGGGTGTCAAACTCAAATACACAGTGGGCCGAGATCAAAAAATTGCTATAGGTCAAGGGCCGGACAGGTTAAACACTTATTGAAACAACGTATTATTATTATGAACCTGAAAACAACAAGGTCTATATATTATTGCCAATAAAACAACATTAATTAGGAAATAAAATAAAATAAAATTAATAAATAAAATCAGTTTCACTAATTTCTTATGGTTATTTACAAAAGTTATTTACTTCAAAGGAAAATCAAATGTCCTATAGCAAGAGAAAGAAATGCAAAAATGAAAGTCCACCTTTTCAAAGTTCACCTTCCTTCAAATTTGGCTGATTATTTATGCTGAAAAATGGCCGAGTTTTGGTCTGTACTAATCTGTCACTGTCACATCGGGGAAAATACCTTTTGAGTTACAGACTACCAAACGTTAAAGAGAAGAGTGCAAAAACTGATGAAAGAAGGCGTTTGTGGTTGACAGAGGCACAGCATCAGCAATACGGCACTGACATTGACACTGATGGAGGGGTTTGCATTTGCAATAGTGATGTTTTCTTATTTAATTTTTACAACATGGATGTGTGTAGCCACCGCCGCGCTGGACTATATTAGGGACTTTAAGCAACAGCCTCTGGTGGAATTGCGTATTGAGCTGCAGAACGGTAGGAATCTGTTATGCAACGTTACGGCTTTTTCCGCGTTCTTGTCAGCGCCGGTTTCAATACATGTTTCAGAAATAATATTTTTCTGCTCGTCCGGCACTTTGCAACAACACAGCATTGTTTCGGCAGCGACTTGCAGCATGTCTCCTCTAAAACTGATGTTTAACGTTACATTTTATGTGGCGTGAAAGTCGCATTCCATCCGAAATCCGATCGTTCAGACTGAGGCATATGGTATTTGAATAGGATTTCAAACCACATATGGATGTAGCTGCTAGCTTGAAACGGATTTCATGTGCTTTTTGGACTGACAATCTGAGCGTAGCCTATGTCGGAACAAGAAAATAGAAGGAAGAATTGCAGTACGGGCTATAGAAGCTCACCATTACCACATATTAACTTTAGTTTGTCAAAATATTACGCTCTCTCCTGCTTGGTAAGTCCATCTCTATATGATTTCGTACCTACCAAGGGTTTTTTCTGTGTTTTTTAGTGTAACAATGTGTTCCGTAGTACATACATAGTGCAGTAAATGCTGTTGTTTACATCCGAGTGCCCCCATAATGGCCACTCATCCGGGTTACCGCCCAGAATGTCACGCTTTCGCGGTCATGTTTCCTTGGTGACGCGTCATTGCTTGTCACGTGACACAGTGACGGCGGGCCAGCTCTAAAAATAAATACATTTTGTCATGCGGGCCAAAAATAATTCATTTGCGGGCCGGTTGTGGCCCGTGGGCCTTGAGTTTGACACATGTGCTCTAGAACAACTAAACCGCTTTACAACGATAGGACAGGAGGAGCTAAATAAACTTATCATTGCATCTAAACCAACAACTTGTTTATTAGATCCAATACCCACTAAACTACTGAAAGAACTATTACCTGTAGTGGAAGAGCCTCTCCTCAATATTATTAACTCGTCTTTATCTTTAGGTCATGTCCCAAAAATATACAAGCTGGCTGTAATAAAACCGCTCATTAAGAAACCGCAATTAGATCCAAATAACTTGGCAAATTACAGACCCATTTCAAATCTTCCATTTATGTCCAAAATACTTGAAAAAGTAGTGTCCGCTCAATTGTGCTCTTTTTTGCAAGAAAATGATATCTATGAAAAATTCCAGTCAGGATTCAGACCGCATCATAGTACAGAAACTGCGCTAGTTAAAATTACAAATGATTTACTTTTAGCTTCTGACCAAGGCTGTATCTCAATACTAGTCCTACTTGATCTTAGCGCTGCGTTCGACACTATAGATCATAAAATACTCTTGGATCGACTACAAAACTTCACCGGTGTCCAGGGACAGGCATTAAGCTGGTTTAGATCGTACTTATCGGACCGTTCTCATTTTGTCTGTTTAAATGGGAAAAAATCAAAGATAACGTCAGTAGACTATGGAGTACCGCAAAGATCAGTTTTAGGCCCTCTGCTATTCTCAATATATATGCTGCCACTTGGTAATATTATAAGAAAACATGGAATTAATTTCCACTTTTACGCTGACGACACTCAATTATATATTTCATCACGACCAGATGAAAACACTAACTCATCTAAAATGACAGAGTGTCTCAAAGATATAAAATGGTGGATGACGCGTAATTTCCTGCTATTAAATTCAGATAAAACGGAGGTATTACTTATTGGTCCAAAAAACTACTCACAAAACCTCTCACAATACAACTTTAATATAGACGGATGTCCTGTTACTTTATCCACAACAGTAAAAGACCTGGGTGTTATACTAGACCGCAACTTGTCGTTCGAAAATCATGTTTCATATGTTACAAGAACAGCCTTTTTCCACCTTAGAAACATTGCTAAGCTACGTAACATGCTATCTATTTCTGATGCAGAAAAATTAGTTCACGCATTCATGACCTCGAGACTAGATTACTGTAATGCTTTATTAGCCGGTTGTCCTGCATCCTCAATAAACAAGCTACAGTTAGTACAAAATGCAGCTGCTAGAGTTCTTACTAGGTCGAGAAAATATGATCATATAACACCGATTTTATCATCTCTACACTGGTTACCTATTAAGTTCCGCATCAACTACAAAGTACTACTACTGACCTATAAAGCCCTAAATGGTTTAGCACCTATGTACTTAACGGACCTTCTTTCGCCCTACAATCCACCGCGTTCCTTAAGATCACTAAATTCAAGGCTTCTGGTCATTCCTAGGATATCGAAGTCCAGTAAAGGAGGGAGGGCGTTCTCGCATTTAGCTCCAAAACTCTGGAATGGCCTTCCCGATACGGTCCGAGCCTCTGACTCGCTGACACAGTTTAAAACTAGATTAAAGACGCATCTCTTTAGTCAAGCATTCACATAATGCTTACCTTCTAGTCCTCTGTTATGCCATACGGAACCGTTTGCCACTGAAACTGCTTAACGCACCAGTGGGGCTCGACAGCCTTTTAGACAAACGGGTCGGCGCATATGGTTGAGTTGCGGAGAGTTCGGGTTACGGAGAGTTTGTGAGTTATAACGGAAATCATTATGAACATCAGCTATGCTAATTATTTCCCATCTGCCTTTCTGCTGTTATCTCAGGACGCTTGTCCCGAGAAAAATGGCGTTCGTCAGGTCCAGTTTTGTGTCCAGCCTCTCACGGGGATTTCGGATGCCCCAACGCCTGTGATGAGACGACTCAACGCCTGTGATGAGACGACTCAACGCCTGCGATATGTTATGGCGCCGTTTGATTCATAAACAATATTTATATTTAATATTTATATTTAAACAATATGAATGTAAGCCAGAGGAGAACTGGCCCCCGACTGAGCCTGGGTTCTCCCAAGGTTTTTTTCTCCATCCAATCTGATGGAGTTTGGTTCCTTGCCACTGTCGCCTTGCTTTTGGCTTGCTTTGAGCTTGCTCAGTTGGGGTTATTTATTTAGTGTTTAGCAATGTTGTTGATCTGTGTTGTGCTACTTACATGTTATCACTGTGAAGCTGCTTTGATACAATCTGTATTGTGAAAAGCGCTATATAAATAAATGTGACTTGACTTGACTTGACTTGACTTGTCCAGGGTTGATTTCAACCCTTCACCTCATCAATCAACTGCAGGTGCAAATCAAAGTTACTTGAGCTACAATATATAGGGGTGTATTCCACTCACAAAGACAATTTCTTTTTTCAGTTTTTTTGTTTTTATTTATATTGTACTAAATGTAATTTTTGTATTTATGGTTTCGCCTCTTGTTCCATTTAAGATCAATTTTGTCCTTTTATTATCCCTTTCTAGTTTATGACCCTTTTGTCTCAAATAACATAAAAAAAAAACAATAAATAAAAACCTAAATATACCATAAATGCATTTTTTAAAATATATTTCTTTCACTGGTTTCTAACATTTTCTGTCTGCTTTTTATGTTCTTGTTTGCCTTTCTTATATGCTATTGTTTTCCTTTCTTATATTGTAAAGCTTTGTACTGAAGTTGTAAACTTACTTTTTTGTATTTTGTTGCACTTGATTTTGTTTTCATTTTAATTTCTTTGTTTTTTTTTTTACTTAGGTTAACAAAAGGCTTTAAACAGAACATGGAAACAAATATGGACCATAAACCGTGTTTCTACTCTTTTATGACTTTACTTGTGCCCATATTGTGTAATTTGGAACACCCCATTTGTGAATCGTAACTTTTTTTGCTTTTTTTAAAAATTACTTTAAGTTTTTGTGAGGTTTATAATCTGTTTTGGTTTATTTTGTGTTCCCATTAAACAGCTGGAGGGACCGGCCAACACAGGATAGACAATCCAGTCTGATGTCCTTCACACTCTCATTGATGCTGCTCCTCCCCCCCTCCTCTACCTGTGTCATCTAGTTAATGTGGCCTGTGTTTGTTGGCTACTTTCAGCCCTTTGGTTCATCCTTCATTTTACCCTTTACACCTTGAGTCCACCTTTGTGCCAAGCCCCAGATTTATGGCGGAGCTGGTAATCTGAGGCCAAAAACAGGTCGACAGAGTGAAAGTTAGGTTGATGCTCTATCAGGTCCTCCATGGGCAGTTATTGCCCTGCAGTGCAGTGGTCTTGTCTCTGCCCAGGTCCCCATCTCTAATGGCTCCATCTGAGTTGGTTGTCCACCGAGTTGTAACTGGCACATTCACCAAAGGTCCCCCCTATCCTTTTATTGACTGTGTTTTGGCTCTACATCCCATCCTAAAGCAGCTTTGTCCACTTGACTTATTTTTTCTACTTTGTATTGTTTAACCTTGTTTTTTGTATTTCAGCACATTTTAGGTTTTTTATTTTAGGATTTTTTATGCCCTCTATATTTCAATCAGTCTGTTTTTTTTTTCCTTTTGTACAGTATTTTATTTACTAACTTCTATTTAAACTTTGTTCTGTGCCCTTTATGGTCTTGTCTAAGCTATTCTAAGACAGAACAAAATAAAGTTGTCAAGCATAAAAGCTGCACGTCTCAGATTATTCTTCCTTTTGCATTCCTATTGCCCTTTAGTGTTTGTATTTCTGCTGTTTGCCTTTTATGCCTTTGCCAGTTAAGTCCCTTTTTTTGCCCTGTTGTAGTGATTTTTACATATTTTTTCCTTGTGGTGTTAGATTAAATTTGTAATACCCTTTATGCCTTAATGCTCCTTAATTTTTGTCTCTGGACTTATGTCCTTATCATGGTCTCAATGGCACTTTTTGCATTTGTGCATTTTTCCCATCTTTTGTATTTTGATCTCTTGCCTTTGCATTTGAACCATCACTGCTCTTGTCTTTGCATTTTCCATAAACCTATTTTAGTTTTATTGGCTTTTTATGATTGAAAGTTTTTCATATATCTTTAATTTATGCTCCTTGCCTTGTAAGCCATTGTGCTGTTTTATGGCCCAGTCACATTGACCATTTTTATGCCCATTCCTATTTATCTGGAACAGTTGTATTTTGTATTAAAATGTACTTTATAAAAGGTTTGCCTTTACTGTTTGTGTGTTTTGTAAATGTATGTGCCTGTTTATATTCTGACTGCCTTCTGTATGTTAGCATTAGTGGCTGTCTTACTACACCATTTTTCTGCTTTGATTCATCTCTATGTTCTTGTGCTGATTTTTATTTGTGCCTGATGCTGCTATTTCATTCAGCCTGTTTGAATTTTGTTCTCCCCGATGGGATGGTTGAGTTTTCTGGGTACTTGATTTATTTTCATGAACTTCTGGAAAACTGGAGATCTTTCTTTTCAAGTGTTCAGCTGTTGTACTTCAGTGGGTGGGTCTTGTCCAAGGTTGATTTTTCACCCTGCACCTCATGAGTATCAACTGCAGGTGCAAATCAAAGTCACTTAAGCTACAATATATAGGGATGCCTCCCATGCAGACACTTTTTTTTCTTAAGTGTTTTAGTTACATTGTACTAATTTTGTATTTATCTTAATTAAAGGGACAACCAAACTATGGTTTCTCCTCTTGTTCCATTTGACTTTCTATTTTATGACCCTTTTGTCTGTCTTTGCATTTATTTTATATTTAGATCTTTATTTTAAAGCATTGTTTTTATTGTTAATAAATACCTTTTAACTTGTTTCTTACATTATCTGTTACCTTTTATGCCATTGTTTGCCCCTTCTTATATTGTAAAGCTTTGTATGAAAGTTGTAAACTTGTCTTGTATTTTGTTGCACTTTGTTTTGTTTTTAATTTTAGTTTTTAAACATTTTCAAAATTACTGTAAAGTACTTGTCAGGTTATAATCTTTTTTGTTTTCTTTTTTTTTTAAATAACCCATTATCCTGTGTTGGCTGGTCCCTCCAGCTGTTTAAACAGTCCAGTCTGATGTCCTTCTCACTCAGCATGAAGCCTCTCATTGATGCTCCTCCCGCCTCCTCTACCCATGTCATCTATTTAATGGGGCCTGTGTCTGCTGGCTCCTTGCAGCCTTTTGCCTCATCCTTCATTGCACCTTGGGTCAACCTTTGTATTCCAGATTACCAGCTCCGCCTAGGTGTTGATCCTCTGTCTTTGTGCCAAGCCCCAGACTTAACTTTCACTCTGTCGACCTATCCGTTCCACCATGGGCAATTATCCCTCAAGCTGTATCGGGGGTCTTGCCTTATTCCTTCAACCTCTGTGGTTCTGCCTCTGCCCTGCAGTGCAGTGGTCTTGCCTTGGGTCTTCAGCTCTGCCTAAATCCTCATCTCTAATGGCTCCATCTCATTTTGTTGTCTCCTGGGTTCTGCTTGGTCCATTTACCAAAGGTCCACCTATCCTTTTATTGACTGTGCTACGGCCCTACATCCTGGTGACCTTGTTGGGGCTTCCTGCCATGTTCTGCCTCCATATTCCCTCCATTATCTCCTCTGTGGTGGTTCCCTCTGTCAGCACATCCCTTGGTCACAGCTCTCTCTCAAGCTCCATATCAAAATGTCAATTATCCTCTGTCTCTTATTTAATACTGTTTTCAATTTCTTTTGATTTTTTTCAGTACTGTTGTATATTTCAGTTTCCTTTGTATTTCTATTTCCTTTGTAAGTTTAGTTGTAACTAAATGCTCCTTTTTATTTTTATGCTGTTGATTGAATTAATGTGTTTATTTTTTATTTTATATTTATGCTTTTGATTTGACTTTTAATGTATTTTTTTATTTTGGTGGGAAAGTTACTTTTTGAAAAGTTACTTTTTGAAAAGTTACTTTTTGAAAAGTTACTTTTTGAAAAGTTACTTTTTGAAAAGTTACTTTTTGAAAAGTTACTTTTTGAAAAGTTACTTTTTGAAAAGTTACTTTTTGAAAAGTTACTTTTTGAAAAGTTACTTTTTGAAAAGTTACTTTTTGAAAAGTTACTTTTTGAAAAGTTACTTTTTGAAAAGTTACTTTTTGAAAAGTTACTTTTTGAAAAGTTACTTTTTGAAAAGTTACTTTTTGAAAAGTTACTTTTTGAAAAGTTACTTTTTGAAAAGTTACTTTTTGAAAAGTTACTTTTTGAAAAGTTACTTTTTGAAAAGTTACTTTTTGAAAAGTTACTTTTTGAAAAGTTACTTTTTGAAAAGTTACTTTTTGAAAAGTTACTTTTTGAAAAGTTACTTTTTGAAAAGTTACTTTTTGAAAAGTTACTTTTTGAAAAGTTACTTTTTGAAAAGTTACTTTTTGAAAAGTTACTTTTTGAGAAGTTACTTTTTGAAAAGTTACTTTTTGAGAAGTTACTTTTTGAAAAGTTACTTTTACACAGGAGCACTTTTTAATAAAGAGAATTTATAAATGTCATGAAATTGATTGGACAACATTTGCTTTTGTATTTATACCATTTATGCCACTTGTACCATTTTATGCCCCTTTTCCCCTTCTTAATACTCATTTTGTGTTGTGACCATTTTTTTTGTCTGGTCTATTTGCACTGATGATATTGTGCTTGTTTGCTATTCTTTGCATTTATTTAATCTTTTAATACTTCCATACCTCTGTTACCTTTCCCTTTAAATTACTTGTAAATATGCCCTTGTCCTATTTGTTTTAGTCAATTTTAGTTGTATAGTGCTTCTCAAAATAGTTTAAAAGTGTCTTTATGCCACTTAATTTTAGCCTTTGTGTTCCTTTTCATCATTTATATTGATTTGTCCTAGTATCCTGTTCGAATCCCTCATTTAAGTTTGATTGTCAAATGATGGCCTTTGTTCATTATTTCTTATGTGTTTTTTTATATTATCTTTACAAAAGTGTAAAAATAAAAAATATTAAAAAGTCCCTATTTTTTGCGTGCGGGTAAAATAGAGTAATTACAATCACGTCTTATGACAAATCTACGCATGCGCGTGCGATCGGTTGTTTGTGTTTGTAGCTCCGGAGAATTTCTTCACTAATCCTTGATTTACTTCTTTACCACTCATTTATAAACAAGCATTTTTCTATTTTTATATCATGTGAACTAATCCTCGACACTATTCCTTATAAAAAACAATTGGATTACTTTGATATCGCTACTTATATCCGACCTTCCGAATCCCGGCTACTAGCCTTTAGCCCGCTAGCATTTCACGCGTGCCCTCTCGCCTACTGGTCGTCTCATTCTATACCCGTTTCACTGAATCCTGGTTATTTCCGGCATTTCAGTCCTAAATTAGTGGTGATAGTTGTAGTATCACTACTAATTTACTGTTTATCTGTTATAATGGTGAACATATCAGATGCGTGTCTAACATTACCTCTGAGTGCAGGTGAGGACACGTTCGAGCTCTTCACGGTGAAGCAGGAGCTGGAATACGTCGACAAACAGATCCGTGGTCTGCTGGTGAAGCAAGCCGAGCTGTTGGATCGGCACTCAACGCTTGAAGCATCACGTGCCGACGCTCACAAATCAGTGGTTAGTAACGTTAACTCTTTGAGCCCGACTTCCTCTACTCCGTATGTTACTCTGCCGAGGAAGATGCGATCGTCCCGGGCTTCATTCACTCCGGCACCGAAACAGCAACATGGACCATGGATCACACAACGGAGGACACGAGCCAGGACCAGAGCTGCCTCTCCGCCCCTCCCGGTCTTCGAGATCTCCACCCGGAACCGCTTCTCCCCTCTTCGCGAGCCGGAACGCGACGACGCCGTGATCATCGGCACATCCATGATCCGTCATGTCCGTGCTACTACTTCGGGGAAAGGTAAGGTGCGCACTCACTGCTTTCCTGGTGCTCGTGTTCTTGATGTCGCTGCACAGGTTCCCGAGATCCTGAACGGGGACGAGCGCGTCGGAGCTGTTGTGCTGCACGCGGGAGCGAACGACATCAGGCTGCGGCAGACGGAGGTTCTGAAGAAGGACTACAGGAGCCTGATCGAGACGGTACGCAGCACAGCGCCTAAATCAGCGATCATCGTGTCTGGGCCGCTTCCCACGTACAGACAAGGACAGGAAAGGTTCAGTAGATTATTTGCATTAAATGAATGGTTAATGTTATTGTGTAATGAACAGAGGCTGCACTTTGTAAATAACTGGCATCTGTTTTGGGAGAGACCGAGACTGTACAGCACAGATGGACTCCATCCCAGCCGAATCGGAGCGGCTGTGCTGTCGGACAACATCTCCAAGACACTACGCACCAGATGACTAATGAGTCAAAGTCCAAATTACAGCCTTTGCGGTCCAAACTTAACTAATAAGTATAGTATGGAACATTATATAGAAACTGTCTATTCCTCGTTTAGTGAAGCCAAACAATAAATCTAGTGTAGGATCTAGCAAAAATCTTATTGTAATTAAACCAGAAAATCAAAATATCAGTGAACAAAAACAATTTCTTAAGCTAGGTCTCCTAAACATTAGATCGCTCACACCTAAGGCGGTTATTGTAAATGAAATGGTCACAGACAATAACTTCGATGTTCTGTGCCTTACTGAAACCTGGCTTAAACCAAATGAGTATTTCGGTCTAAACGAATCTACTCCGCCAGGATACTGTTATAAACATGAGCCTCGTCTGATCGGTCGTGGCGGCGGTGTTGCAACAATCTATAAAGATATTTTTAATATTACTCAGAAAACAGGTCACAGGTTTAATTCATTTGAAGTACTTGTGCTAAATGTTACGCTCTTAGATGTAAGAAGGAAATCCATATTATCTCTAGCCCTGGCTACTGTATATAGACCTCCAGGGCCATATGCTGAATTCCTAAAAGAGTTTGCAGACTTTCTCTCGGATCTATTGGTAAATGTCGATAAAGCAATAATTGCTGGAGATTTTAACATGCACGTAGATAATACAAATGATGCTTTAGGGGCTGTGTTTACAGAGTTATTAAACTCCTTTGGGGTCAAACAAAACGTCAGTGGTCCCACTCATCGTCTAAATCATACACTAGATTTAATTATATCATATGGAAGCGATCCAACTGATATAGATATTATACCGCAAAGCGATGATGTCACTGATCATTACATGGTGACTTGCATAATACGTACTGATGAAATATGTCATGTTGCACCACGTTATAGACCAGGCAGAACAATCCTTCCAACCACAATAGATGGATTCTCAAATAGCTTACCTGATCTATCTAAGCTGCTAAGTGAACCCAAACAAACAGATGAATTAGAGGAAATGACTAGCAGTTTAAGCACCATTCTTACTAGTACATTAGATATTGTTGCACCAATTAGATTAAAAAAGGTTCGAGAGAAAATTAAAGCACCATGGTACAACAGTGCTACGCATGCTATCAAGAGAGAAACTCGCAACTTAGAGCGTAAATGGAAACAAACTAATTTAGAGGTCTTTAGAATCGCGTGAAAAGACAGTATGTCACGTTATAAAAAGACACTAAAAACAGCCAGGGCTGAGCATCTCCGCAAACTAATCGAAAATAACCAAAATAATCCAAGGTTTTTATTTAACACCGTGGCTAGACTAACAAATAAACAGACATCACCAGAGCAAAATATACCTTTACAGTTTAGTAGTAATGATTTTATGAATTACTTCAATGCGAAAATAGAAAGCATCCGAAACACAATTATAAATGTACAATCCTCCATGGTGTCTTATGATTCAGCTTCAATTATGGCCCCTCTAGAACAACTAAACCGCTTTACAACGATAGGACAGGAGGAGCTAAATAAACTTATCATTGCATCTAAACCAACAACATGTTTATTAGATCCAATACCCACTAAACTACTAAAAGAACTATTACCTGCAGTGGAAGAGCCTCTCCTCAATATTATTAACTCGTCTTTATCTTTAGGTCATGTCCCAAAAATATTCAAGCTGGCAGTAATAAAACCGCTCATTAAGAAACCGCAATTAGATCCAAATAACTTGGCAAATTACAGACCCATTTCAAATCTTCCATTTATGTCCAAAATACTTGAAAAAGTAGTGTCCGCTCAATTGTGCTCTTTTTTGCAAGAAAATGATATCTATGAAAAATTCCAGTCAGGATTCAGACCGCATCATAGTACAGAAACTGCGCTAGTTAAAATTACAAATGATTTACTTTTAGCTTCTGACCAAGGCTGTATTTCAATACTAGTCCTACTTGATCTTAGCGCTGCGTTCGACACTATAGATCATAAAATACTCTTGGATCGACTACAAAACTTCACCGGTGTCCAGGGACAGGCATTAAGCTGGTTTAGATCGTACTTATCGGACCGTTCTCATTTTGTCTGTTTAAATGGGAAAAAATCAAAGATAACGTCAGTAGACTATGGAGTACCGCAAGGATCGGTTTTAGGCCCTCTGCTATTCTCAATATATATGCTGCCACTTGGTAATATTATAAGAAAACATGGAATTAATTTCCACTGTTACGCTGACGACACTCAATTATATATTTCATCACGACCAGATGAAAACACTAACTCATCTAAAATGACAGAGTGTCTCAAAGATATAAAATGCTGGATGACGCGTAATTTCCTGCTATTAAATTCAGATAAAACGGAGGTATTACTTATTGGTCCAAAAAACTACTCACAAAACCTCTTACAATACAACTTTAATATAGACGGATGTCCTGTTACTTTATCCACTACAGTAAAAGACCTGGGTGTTATACTAGACCGCAACTTGTCTTTCGAAGATCATGTTTCATATGTTACAAGAACAGCCTTTTTCCACCTTAGAAACATTGCTAAGCTACGTAACATGCTATCTGTTTCTGATGCTGAAAAATTAGTTCATGCATTCATGACCTCGAGACTAGATTACTGTAATGCTTTATTAGCCGGTTGTCCTGCATCCTCAATAAACAAGCTACAGTTAGTACAAAATGCAGCTGCTAGAGTTCTTACTAGGTCAAGAAAATATGATCATATAACACCGATTTTATCATCTCTACACTGGTTACCTATTAAGTTCCGCATCAACTACAAAGTACTACTACTGACCTATAAAGCCCTAAATGGTTTAGCACCTATGTACTTAACGGACCTTCTTTCGCCCTACAATCCACCGCGTTCCTTAAAGGCACACTATGCACTCTCTGGTTTTTTTGTAAAACAGTGACCTCTAGAGCCGCTGTGGTGTACTTGCACTGTCGTAAATAACCGTTATTCCCCTGTTACTGCATACTGAACTACTGTCAAGGGCTAGACTGCTTTTTAATAATAAAGTTGCCTATCGCGTTTGCTGGCTTATAGCGTTTTTACATGATTTCTGCAAAATCAGAAGTAAATAGCCTATAGTGTATAGGCTACTGTATAATTTCATTCATGTTTTTTGATTGTAATGTAAACATTACAAAATGTCAGATGACATCAATCAAGTTAAATGTACGTCGCATTATTTCATAACATTGGACGTTATGATTTAGACATGATTACAATTTATCATAATAGCAAATTGTGTTCAATTATTTACAACCTCTAGGCTTATATATGTCCTAATAATTATGTGAGATATGTCCTCATGGTAATCGCAAGAATCAACATCAACAGCGTCAAGATTTGATTGATTCATAATCAACACAATTTGAAGTTACAGTCGGGAAGTGTACTGTTAGTCAGATAAACTTGATATAACAGTAACTTACACACGTCATAAGAAATCCGAACCAGACACAGGACTAAAGATACGTGATAAATACACATCACAACACCTGAGTTCAGCTGGCAAACTAGCTCTTGTGGCAAGCTCGGCAATAAAACATAACGAAAAAAACAACAAGACTAAGAGAAACGACTGTTTTTAGGAAGTCTGCTCAAAGCTCTGGTAATCGAAAGCTATATGTGAGAATTATTGAACTGGTCTTATTATCAACAACGGATGAATGAACAGCACCGTAAAAAATTACATACCACAAGCCAGTGCAGCAACATACAATATAGAAACAAGTATATAAATACAAACAAGTTTATAAATAAGAGATTTACTTACAAGTCCATCAACAAGATCGCCAGGTCAGCATCGCAGTTACAATCCAGTGCAGCTTTTAAGCTCGCGCCAACGAGTGAAAGCCCGACCGAGTGGACTCTTGTCCGGTTTCTACTAGCACGGTCCGATTCTCTTTCCCTTTTTCGAAAGTAGCTTCATACAGTATGATGTTGTTGATGCGTGTGACGTCGTTGCCGTAAACCATTTCGTGATTCTCACGCGCTGTGTCAGGGGCGCCACTCTCAAACTTGCATGGCTGGTTTTTCCGCCGGCGTCCCCCCCAAGCTTTCCTACCAGGATGATTCGCCCTACTATGACTTTGTTAACCACCAAAACGACTTTGAAGCTGTTATATTAAGGTACAGATCTTGCACAGAGTGCCTTTAAGATCACTAAATTCAAGGCTTCTGGTCATTCCTAGGATATCGAAGTCCAGTAAAGGAGGGAGGGCGTTCTCGCATTTAGCTCCAAAACTCTGGAATGGCCTTCCCGATACGGTCCGAGCCTCTGACTCGCTGACACAGTTTAAAACTAGATTAAAGACGCATCTCTTTAGTCAAGCATTCACATAATGCTTACCTTCTAGTCCTCTGTTATGCCATACGGAACCGTTTGCCACTGAAACTGCTTAACGCACCAGTGGGGCTCGACAGCCTTTTAGACAAACGGGTCGGCGCGTATGGTTGGGTTGCGGAGAGTTCAGGTTACGGAGAGTTTGTGAGTTATAACGGAAATTATTATGAACATCAGCTATGCTAATTATTTCCCATCTGCCTTTCTGCTGTTATCTCGGGACGGTTGTCCCGAGAAAAATGGCGTTCGTCAGGTCCAGTTTTGCGTCCAGGGGATTTCGGATGCCCCAACGCCTGTGATGAGACGACTCAACGCCTGTGAAGAGACGACTCAACGCCTGCGATATGTTATGGCGCCGTTTGATTCATAAACAATATTTATATTTAATATTTATATTTAAACAATATGAATGTAAGCCAGAGGAGAACTGGCCCCCGACTGAGCCTGGGTTCTCCCAAGGTTTTTTCTCCATCCAATCTGATGGAGTTTGGTTCCTTGCCACTGTCGCCTTGCTTTTGGCTTGCTTTGAGCTTGCTCAGTTGGGGTTATTTAGTGTTTAGCAATGTTGTTGATCTGTGTTGTGCTACTTTCATGTTATCAGTGTGAAGCTGCTTTGATACAATCTGTATTGTGAAAAGCGCTATATAAATAAATGTGACTTGACTTGACTTTTTTGCCCCTTGCTTCATGCTCCTTTTTCCCTTTTGTAGAAATGTTAATGTTTTGTATTTATGCTGTTGATTGAATGTATTACATTGCCTGTTGTATTCCCTTACATTTGTCAATCATTTTATTCTATACATAAATGTTTGAAACAAACAAACAAAAAAGATATGTATTAACTGTAATGTCATTTTAATGCATTGTATTTTTAGGTGTTGCATTTTTATGGTCTGAAATGAAATATCTCCAACTTCTTAAATGTTACTGTTCAGAGAGAGACTGTGTGTGCTTACTGAGAAGGAACATGGCATTCTTGTACGTACAGTCACTGCAAATCATCACTACATTAATGCCTTTTATAAAGCTGTACAAGTAATTTGCTTTGTACAAGTATAAATAATAAAACAACATAGTCCTGAAACTGCTGCTGTTGTATTTATACATTCACCTCATGTATTTAAGATTTTTTTTATTGTCACAATGGCCCTTTTTGTATTTGTGCATTTTTCACATCTTTTGTATTAATTTCATTCCTTTTTATTGTCTTTTCCATCTTTTCCTAAGCCTATTTTTTTTTTGTTTTTTTATGATTTAATGTCAATCATCTTTTATTAATGCTCCTTGTCTTAGTCAATGGGACAGGGACATAGAATGCTTTTAGAAAAATGGGAATGGGCATAAAAAGGCTTAACTCTGTTCTATTTTGTATTGAAAGGAACTGCGTCAAATGGTTTGTCTGTACTTTTTGCATCGATAGGAACTGCGTCAAATGGTTTGTCTGTACTTTTTGCATCATTATGCACTTGTTATTCTCTTGCTGTCTTTTGTATGTTCGCATTAGTCTTATCATGCCCATTTTCTGCTTTGGTTCATCTCTGTTGTTGTGGTCACTTGTATTTTATGCTGCGATTTCATTCAGCCTGTTTGAATTTTGTTCTTCCCCTGATGGTATGGCTATCGGGTTCATGGGGTACTTAGTTCTCCACATAAAAAGAAAATTCATTTTCATTAACTTCTGTTAAAGTGTTCAACCGTTGGAATTGGGTGGGTGGGACTTGTAAATACAAGGGACTTGTCAAAGGACTTGTGGATCTTGACTTGTGGATCTTGACTTGTGTTAGACTGATGAGGTGAAAGGTTGAAATCAACCCTATCAACTGCAGGTGCAAATCAAAGTTACTTGAGCTAAAATATATATAGGGGTGTATCCCAGTCACAAAGACAATTTATTTTATCATTTTTTTGTTTTTATTTATATTGTACTAAATGTAATTTTTGTATTCATGGTTTCGCTTCTTGTTCCATTTAAGATCAATTTTGTCCTTTTATTATCCCTTTCTATTTTATGACCCTTTTGTCTTAAGATGGAAATTAAATTTCAGATCTATGCTCAAAAAGTGAATAAATAGATTTTAAATATAGCCTAAATATAATTTGGTTTAAAAAAATCCCCTTAACAAAACAAATATGAAATAAAAAACAATCAAACTAAAAGGAGTGTTCACTCCAAATAATAATAATAATTCATTACATTTATATAGCGCTTTTCTTGGCACTCAAAGCGCTTTACATAGAGAGGGGAATCTCCTCAACCACCACCAAATGCAGTGTGGCCTCAACACACCTGTCTGGAGGTTCCTCTAAGAGCTTGATGAGCTGGTTTACAGGTTTAAAACAAGTTAATTAACACTGATTAAACTGCCAAATAGTGTGTGCCTCATTATTCTGTATTTGAAGCCGATGTGTTTGTCTCTGTTGACTTTGCAGCACATTCCTCCTGCGCTTTACACAGACCCCAACGAGATCGCGCAGCATTTACCCCTGAAACTCACCGAGTGTGAGAAGCTGCAGCTCCCGGAGACGCCGGCGGGAACATCACAGTCTCCACTGCGGCGGGAGTGAACACCGGAAGTAAAGACTCGTTCACCCTCGCTATGATCACATCTGAAACTGTCCTGTAGAGTCTCATCCTGTAACTTTCATGAGGTGCAGAATGTCTGCTTTGTAATGTAATGCTTGTTTGATCTGTTTGTCATTGGAGAAGATTTTATTAAAACGCTTTAAATGATTTCACTGGATTGAGAAAATATGATGAATATGAAAATGAAAATTCTCGATATTATGAGAAATGAAAAAGAATGACTTAAAGCTCGTATTACTAAGGAGGAACACCTAATGCTGAACCCTGTTGGAGAAGCTCGATGAGTTATGCTTTCAGAAGTATTCTCATCCTAGGGCCTCATATACTGATGCTTTTGCCAAAGCGTACACATCCAACGCACATGGCCCCCTTTAGCGTCAATATAACACGCTTTGGTTATGGGTAGGTTTAGACCACTAGGAGGCGCCTTCTGGCCAATATATATCTGCGTCTCATATTGACGCTAAAGGGTGTGTTGGATGCATAGCTGTCAACCCTCCTGTTTTTTCCGGGTTTCTCACGTATTTTAGCTCTTTTCCCGCTGTCTTCCCGTTTTAGTATTTTCCTGTAAAATATCCTGTATTTTTACGCTCTGATTGTGTGAGACGTACAAGCTCGGACAGATTCATCCTCGGATGCAGCGCCGCGCACACTGTTAAGGCCGGAGACACACTGCCTGCGTGACACTCCAGAAAACGTGTGCATGCTAGAAATAGAACTGACCCCTATTTTTCACGTAGGGGAAAAATGTGTTCAAGTGTGTTGAAAGAGTTTCCAGGCAAAAAATATAATAAAAATAAAAATAGGACATGCCGTTTATGTCATTTTGTATACGAATACATATTAATAAATTACATTTTGATAACTGAATTTGTCAAAACCTACACTTTCAAACATCAATGTAATTTTTTAATAATAATAATAATAATAATTCATTACATTTATATAGCGCTTTTCTCGGCACTCAACATAGAGAGGGGGATCTCCTCAACCACCACCAGTGTGCAGCTCCACCTGGATGATGATGCGACGGCTGCCATACTGCGCCAGAACGCTCACCACACACCAGCTTACTGGTGGAGAGGAGACAGTGATGAAGCCAATTGGTGTATATGGGGATGATTAGGAGGCCATGATGGACAGAGGCCACTGGGCAAATTTGGCCAGGATGCCGGGGTTACACCCCTACTCTTTCCAAAGACATCCTGGGATATTTAATGACCATAGAGAGTCAGGACCTCGGTTTAACGTCTCATCCGAAGGACGGTGCTCTTTGACAGTATAGTGTCCCCATTACTATACTGGGGCATTAGGACCCACACAGACCACAGGGTGAGCGCCCCCTGCTGGCCTCACGAACACCTCTTCCAGCAGCAACCTGGCTTTCTCAGAAGGTCTCCCATCCAGGTACTAACCAGCCTCAGCCCTGCTTAGCTTCAGTTGGCAACCAGTCTTGGGCTACAGGGTGATAGAGCTGCTGGCATATTTAAACAAATAATAGCTAATATTAATAATAATTATCGATTTTCAAATATTGCCATTATTTTTGCTTATATATAATTCATGTCATTTCTATTTTTTTTTACAATCGAGTCCTGGTGCTCGTTATTGAAGGGGAGCGTGCTCGTTATTGAAGGGGAGCGTGCTCGTTATTGAAGGGAAGCGCGCTCGTTATTGAAGGGAAGCGCGCTCGTTATTGAAGGGAAGCGCGCTCGTTATTGAAGGGGAGCGCGCTCGTTATTGAAGGGAAGCGCGCTCGTTATTGAAGGGGAGCGCGCTCGTTATTGAAGGGGAGCGTGCTCGTTATTGAAGGGAAGCGCGCTCGTTATTGAAGGGGAGCGCGCTCGTTATTGAAGGGGAGCGCGCTCGTTATTGAAGGGAAGCGCTCTCGTTATTGAAGGGAAGGGGAAGTGCGCTCGTTATTGAAGGGAAGCGCGCTCGTTATTGAAGGGAAGCGCGCTCGTTATTGAAGGGGAGCGCGCTCGTTATTGAAGGGGAGTGTGCTCGTTATGGAAGGGAAACGCGCGCTCGGTTATTGAAGGGGAGCGCGCTCGTTATTGAAGGGAAGCGCGCTCGTTATTGAAGGGAAGCGCGCTCGTTATTGAAGGGAAGCGCGCTCGTTATTGAAGGGAAGGGGAAGTGCGCTCGTTATTAAAGGGAAGGGGAGCGTGCTCGTTATTGAAGGGAAACGCGCGCTCGGTTATTGAAGGGGAGCGCGCTCGTTATTGAAGGGAAGCGCGCTCGTTATTGAAGGGAAGCGCGCTCGTTATTGAAGGGAAGGGGAGCGCGCTCGTTATTGAAGGGGAGCGCGCTCGTTATTGAAGGGAAGGGGAAGTGCGCTCGTGTTTGAAGGGAAGCGCGCTCGTTATTGAAGGGAAGCGCGCTCGTTATTGAAGCGACGCGCTCGTCATTTTTCTGTGGAGGAAATGCATACTAAAACGTATTTGTTGTGGAGAGCGAAGTGCATGGTTGTATAGAGCTCTCTAGATAAGCTACTGTGCATTATAAATGTCAGGAATGTATCTTTATTGACTCATTCTTTTTATAAAGATGATTTAAATGCTGAAATATGTGAGGTTTATCTTTTTATAAAAAGATTATTTGAACGTGGGCATGTTAGATAACAGGACACTCCTTTTAAAATGTGGCTGTCATCTTTAATGTTATTAACTCGGTAAATTGATTTCATTGTTGGCTTGTTGAACAAGATTCTGTGTATAACCGAGATCATTTTTGGTCACTATATTCATGAAATGAACATAATTTTCATAATGATCAACTAAAATCAACTAATTATCTGTTTTTACAGTAGCCAAATATGCAAAGTACAATTTTCTATTAAAAATAATCTCTGATTCTGTCCGTTTCTCTGACATTAAGAGTGACATAGGCCTACAAAAGCAATTTTAGGTCTAAAACAGTTTGGATAGTTATTAATATGAGAGCTGCTAGAAATGATTTAAGAGATAAGTTTTGTGTTAAGTATCTCTTGGACCCTTTCACTTTTAAAAACTCTTCCGTGACAAGAATAGTTTAACAAGTCATAACTAAAAGTGTGCCATGCATATAATTCAAGGCAATAACCAGTGTGCTCGAAGGGGGTCTCGCCCAGGGTGTAATTCAGAACCACCACTGCCACTACGAGACCAGTAACTTTCTCCAATGTTTACAGATTAAGCAGGAACCCAGTGCGCCTGAATCTCTCTCTATTTCTGTTTAATTACATGATGGAAAGTCTAAGGCCTTCAAAAGCTGTACAGAAAACCCATCTAATCTGACGCCTATTACACGCCAAACTAAGATTGCTGTGGGGACAAAAAGTAAGACTGTTAATTTAGCACTTTTAAACATCCGATCACTTAAAAATAAATCACTTCTAGTCAACGACTTAATAACCACATACAACCTGGACTTCATGTTTCTAACTGAAACTTGGCTAGAAGACAGCTGTAGTGCAACGGTCCTAAACGAATCATCCCCTCCTAACTTTACTTATATGAGTGTCTGCAGAGCGGGTAAGAGAGGCGGGGTTTAGCTGTTCTTTTTAAAGATGTTTATGAATGTAAGCAAATATCATTTGGGATATTTGCCCTCTTTCGAATATCTGGGTATTATGTTAAAAGGTGCCCCTCGTATTTTACTTATCATTGTTTACAGGCCTCCAAAATACTCTCCAGCCTTTGCTAAGGACTTTACAGAACTGCTATCAACAATTGCCTCTGAGTTTGACTGTTTTGCCATTGCTGGAGATTTTAACACTTATATATAGATAATGCAGAAAACAATATGGCAAAAGAAATCAAAACTGTTTTAAAAACTTTTGATCTGACTCAGCATGTACACGGTCCCACACACAATCGTGGACACACTCTAGATTTACTTATCAGTACGGGTTTAAACATCTCATCGATTGGTATTAAGTTATTATTGTTATCGATTGTTTCTTTGATATATTGATCCGCTAGAGCTGTGTCTGTCAAGAAGAGATGCTTAAATGAAAACACTGGTGTGCCATTTATGAAGGCTATATCTTTAAAACCAAGCATATCTGCTGACTCTGTTGATTTTCTCCTTGATTCTTTTAACTCAAAAGTTAAGAGTGTAATTGATGATATTGCTCCTGTGAAAGTCAGGAAGAATAGTGGCAGACAAAAAGCACTTTGGAGAAACAGTTTACTGTTTCAGTATGGTGCCAATTTTTTTGTTACCACCAAATATTTAACATATTCTTGAAGATATCTTTAAGTCTGGTTTGAGACCCAACCTTAGGTTATCCAGGTTATACTCTGGTCTCGGTCTCGACTTGGACTCGGCTCTCTTTGGTCTCGGTCTCGACTACAACACTGTTCCAACCCACCTTTCATATGAATCCTGGCAAAGAAAGCTAATGGCAGACGAGCAGATCTGGAGACATCGTCACATCAGCCTGACTCAATGGAAAAGATAAAAAGAGCAGATAAAATACTCCCCTTTTTACATGAATCAGGTTATGGATCTTTCTCAATTTCAACATGAACACAATAGTAGTGATGTGACGTTCGGCACGAGGCTTCGAAGCTTCTATCAAAGAAACGAAGCATCTCACGTGAAGCACTGTACTGAGCTTGATTCGTTTTGCCATAACCATGTGATCAGTGACGTCCGAAGCTTCGTTTCAACACACAACCACGTGACTGCTTCATATTCTGATTTAAAAATAGCGTAAGCCTCTTGCGCAGGTTTCGAGTGTCATGCGCTTCGGTAGTGAATTGAGACCGACCAGAGAATGTCTAATTGAAGAGAATTGGCACTGGCTGGTTACTTCCGGCTTCTGAACTGGCTGCAGTAACGCGTCTCTGTCCATGCGGGGGCGCTTGCGGTCGAGTGCAGAATGAATGGGAGTCAATGGGGTTTCACCCCCAGAAATACACTTTTCTCAGGATGTAATGTTTTGTCAAGTAATTTGAAAGTTGCATTCAAAAGGGACCGCAAAGATAATACACTCAGCTGAAAATTGCATTTTTAAGTTCACTTATCTGTTCTAAAAATCCGTTAAAAAATGTGATGATGTCACACAATAGCAGAATGCTAGCGTACTCCGGCCAACAACAGCCTAACCTGTAAGAAATCAAAAGGACATAAGTACTCGTTCATTCGACTTTTGGCCTATAATCTATATTGAACTTGCGGAATCAACAATAAAATCTATGTTAATTTAATGACAAGCAGGTGAAAGAGACGCATTTAGCCGCTTAGCCCCATAGACTCCCATTCATTCTGCTCTCGCCCGTGATCATCTCCAGTGGAATTATAATGGAACTGCAACCAAGATGATCCACAACGGGGCTAATAGGAAGTGCCAAGGCTCTCCGTTAGACGGGCTCTGGACCGACTGAGATTCACACAGTTCACAAGCACTTTCACTACCCAGCACTTCACTAGTATTCCACAAAAGTTTAATTTTATTTTGATTATATATGCCTATTAGCCTTGCCTATGAATTTATAAGGTGTAGGACTACGGCTAAAGTTTTAAGGCTGCATTGTTAAACAAAGTTAATTTGTCCTATGTATTACTTCATAAATTAATTCAAAGACTCATTTTGTTCATACATTGTGTAAAAATCAACTCTAACACTGATGATTTTTATAATTGCTTTGTGGTTTTCATAGCACAAAGTGATTTATTACATAAAACAATACAAAAAATTGGGAAAGGTAGCTTTTCCACCTTTTGACCACAAGATGTCGTTAGTGTGCACCGTGCTGAAAAGCTTCGAGTAATGAACCAATTTACGATACACTTGAGGGGAAAGCCTCAGTGCTTCAGAAAGCTTCATTTCACCATCACTACATAATAGTATATTTTTGTAGAGTCTTTTTGTAACAGCTCTTACTTCACGATTGAATTAAAACCCAGCCAACGTGACAGCTTGCTGGAACCAGTGGAAGAACCAGAGCAGCTTCTGGAATGAGCTTTTATATCTGTGCTGAGGTGCATGTTGGGAACTGGGAGAAACCAAGTGTAGAAGATGAAGGGGAATGTTTGTTTAAAAATGTAACAGTTTTTCAACGAGGAAACATGTATTCATGGTTTTTTTAATAATAATTTGTGAATTAGGCCATGTACAGAAAGTTTATTATATTGAGATTTGGTGGTTTGTTGAATTTTATTCCTTGTTGTTTGCGTTCCTGTCAGTGGTTTTGCCCATAATTATAAAGGCCCACAGGATGAACCTGCAGGATTTCCAGTCTGGGATGTAGATTGGAGACTGAACTGAACTGAACTGAACTGAACTGAACTGAACTGAATTGAATTGAATTGAATTGAATTGAACTGAACTGAACTGAACTGAACTGAAGGTAAGACAGTTATTTTTATTGTTGGTTATTTTTCACTTGTACTTAATTGGTGTTGTAGATCTCTACTCTTTCTGTATATTTGTATTTTCATTTTTGAAACTTTAATGCAGTACAAATGTAGTGATTGTAAACCAAGGCTTTCTGAAGCATTTTTAGGCTTTCATCAAACTGAGCCACTCCTTGATCCCAGTTTCACCGTCTTCATTAACACAACACAGCTGAACCAAATGAACTGGTCTCCGTTCTCTCCCAGTTCGTTTCTATGGTAACTGTCGTTGGGTTAATTTACCCCAGCTGTGTCTCGTTTCCTTGATCTGTTCTCTGTGTATTTAAACCCTCTGTTTCTCCCTGGCTGTTGGCTTGCATTACTTTAAGTTGTAGTTGATGTGTGTGGTTCTCCTCGTGGATTCTGCTGGTCACTGGTCCATTAAAGTCTCCTGAAGTTTTCTCCATCGTCGGGCGCTTTAATGCATCCACCATTTTGTAAGTGACATTTATGAGCACATCTTTTATTGACTGTTTTACACTTAATTTGGATTTAATATTTAAGTGTTTTAAAATATTTCACTTTATCTGCTTTCACACAGATTTTTGGATTTTTTTTTTTTTAATTATTACTGTTTCTTGAATTTGGTGTATCATGTTAACTGTTCTGTTTCCTCTGTAGATCTGAGATGTAAATGGGTCTGATGTGAACTCTATCACTGAGATCGGATCGTTTGTGTGGTTATTTGATGTCCAACGATCCATTTACAATCTGTTCTGCGTTTTTTAAACACCTGTATTCCAGATATACCGTCTGTTGCTCTAATGAATTAACTTAATTTGATGATTTTGCTCCAGTGAGCTCTTGATTGGAATGAGTACTGCATGTGTGTGTGTGTGATCTGATGATTTGTGTTTTTGCAGGAGCTGTTTAGGGCTATAAAGGCATCTGAGTGAGTCAGAGTTCAGATACAGAGGGTCACCACATGTAGTGAGTGGTGAAGTTCAGGTGAGATCCATTCATCAATGTACACCCTAAATAACTCAAAGAATGACATGTTCACCGATGACCGCTTGTTAATGTTAATTTGTTAACTTGGCTATTTTGCCAACATAATCAATACTATACTTTGTAATTTTCTGTTTAAATGCTTGTCTGTTGTAAGTGTTTCTCAGGACCTCCACACGCTCTTAAATGGAGACTTATTTATATCGAGACTTATCGAGACTTATTCTTGTTTCTATGTGCTCTTCTCTGCACTTCATGTTCTATTAAACCTTTTCTTTTGCACACTGTTTTAACCATTAATCATGATTTATCGTTTCACAGCCCTAGATTAGATTACACAGCCCTATGTGAATTGACTTAATTATTGTACTTCCTAATTTATGTAGTGAAGATGATTATTGACAAGTGTGTGAAACAAAGAAACTGGCTTAATTACACTAATTGTAAAAAATAAAAAGTGCAGGCATTGTATATTTAAGGGTTGAAACTCCACATGTCCAACTTCTTAAACAAATGTTACTGTTGAGAGTGTGTGTACTTGTACACGAATGCCATGTTCCTTCTCAGCAAGCCGGCACTGCTAATCCAGCCCGTTCTCATCCTTTAACGTCATATAGAACGCTAAATGCAAAAACGGCGCTATACTACGCACATGGCTCCCTTTATCGTTAATATAACACGCGAACCCAAGACGTTATAAATCCTTTAGCGTGAATATGACACGTACACCCTACCCCACACCTAAACTTAGCCCTCACAGCACGTGTTATATTAACGATAACGGGTGCCATGTGCGTAGTATAGCGCCGTTTTGTCACTAGCGTTCTATATGACGTTAAAGGATGAGAATGCGTTGGCTAATCTACACTACATGAATGCCTTTTTTATTTTTATCTTTATAAAGCTGTATGATTAATTTGCTTTGTACAACACCATAGTCCTGAAATTGCTTCTTTTGTATATATGCCTTCACTTCATCTCATGTATCCAATTTAAGACTTGTTTGTCTGTCTATTGGTACAGTGGCCAATACTTTTACAAAATTTACAATTTTGTATTTGTGCATTTATTCCTTTCTCTTGTCTTTGCATTTTTTTTCTAAGCCCATTGTTTTTTGTTTGATTTAATGTCTTCCATCCATCTTTCATTTATGCTCTTTTAATTATTAGCATTAATGCTGTTCTATGTTCCTGTCCAATTGACTATTTAATGCCGATTCCTATTTTTCTAAAACTGTTCTTTTTTTGTATTGAAATGTAATGCATCAAATGTTTTGTCTTTACTGTTTGTGTATTTTGTATATTTATGCACTTTTTTATGTTTTTTTTCTCTGCCTGTCTTCTGTATGTTCGCATTAGTGGCTGATCTTCTATGCCCATTTTCTGCTTTGTGACTCATATTATATTACGTATCTTTCACTTGTTTCTTACATTTTCGGTCTACCTTTCATGTCATTGTTTGCCCCTTGTATTGTAAAGCTTTTTATGCAAGTTTGACTTATGTCACAGGTATTATGTCGCAGGTTGGAGTGGGCCAATCTGACCGCATCCACCCCTGAGACCCGTACCACCCTTGGGGAGTCGGACAGAGCAAGGAGGACAGACGACAAGATTTGGGTAAAACAATATTTTTTCATTGATAAATTTAACTAGGGGGAATGCAGGGTCGGGGTTCTCTGATGGCAACTTCACTGGGAATCAGTCAGGTGATAACGTGACGCTTAATTCCTCTTGCAGGCCGGTGATCACGAAGCTTGCTGCAGGAGGGTTTCAGGCTGGAGGTCTTCACTGCAAAGCAGTCAGGTGAGTACGATCACGGAGTCCTCTTCTCTCAAAGGGCTAGCAGACACAGAGCTTGCAGCGGGGGGTCTCCACTGCAAAGCAGACAGGTGAGCATACAGGTACGCAACACTCTTCTTTAAGTGACTGAGGGAGAACTTGCAGCTGGAGGTTTCACTGCAAAGCAGTCAGGTGAGTATACAATCACGGAGTCCTCTTCTCTCAAAGGGTTAGCAGTCACAGAGCTTACAGCAGGGGGTCTCCACTGCAAAGCAGTCAGGTGAGTATACAGGTATGCAATACTCTTCTTTAAGTGACAGAGAACTTATGGCTGGAGGTTTCAGACATGTAATCCTTGTAAAGTTTTGTAAAGGTTTGTGTTTGTTGCTCCATCTAATTGATTCATCAATCCTTGATTTTCTTCTTTACCACTCATTTGTAAACAAGCACCTTCTATTTTTATAACATGTGAACTTATCCTCGATACTATAACTTATAAAAAACAATTGGATTGCTTTATCGCTACTTGGATCCAATTTTCGAAATCTCGGCTACTAGCCTTTAGCCCGCTAGCATTTCAAAAAAGCTGTTCGGAGCTGTTGTGCTGAACGTGGGAGCGAACAACATCAGGCTGAGTTTCTGAAGGACTACAGGAGCCTGATCCAGACGGTATGCAGCACATCGCTTGAAGCAACGATCATCGTGTCTGGACCGCTTCCCACGTACAGACAAGGACAGGAAAGGTTCAGTAGATTATTTGCACTAAATTAATGGTTAATGTCATTGTGTAATGAACAGAAACTGCTCTTTGTAAACAATTGGAATCTGTTCTGGGAGAGACTTAGGCTCTATCATGCTTCACCCCAGCAGAATCGGAGCGGCTGTTATGTCGGAAATCTCCAAGACGCTTCACACCTAATGATCTGTAAGTCAAAGTCCAAATCAAAGTTTTTGTTGTCCAAACTTAATTGATATGCTTGGTGTGGAACATTATATTGAAACTGTGTCTGTTCGTCGTTTAGTGACGCCTGTGGAGAGACGACTCTGCCTGTGAGCTGCTGGATCGGGGGTCAGTGCTTGAAACATCACACGCCGATGCTCACAAGTCAGTGGTTAGTTTCTCTTTGGTCAAGACTGTATGCAACACATCGCCTGAAGCAACGATCATGTTTGGACTGCTTCCCACTTACAGACATGACTAGTAAGTCAAAGTCCAAATCAAAGTTTTTGTTGTCCAAACTTAATTGATATGCTTAGTGTGGAAAATTATATTGAAACTGTCTATTCCTCGTTTAGTGACGCCTGTGGAGAGACGACTCTGCCTGTGAGCTGCTGGATTGGCGGTCAGCGCTTGAAACATCACAAGCCGATGTTCACTAGTCAGTGGTTAGTTACTCTTTGACTCTGACTTCGTCTACTCCATCCGTTTCTCTGCCCAGAAGGACGCGATCATCTCTGGCTTCATTCAGTCCGGCACAGACAACACCATGGATCACACAGCGGAAGACACAAGCCAGGACCAGAGCTAGAACCTCTCTGCCGCCCCATCCGTCATGTCCGTGCTACCTCAGGTAAGGATAAGGTGTGCACTCACTGCTTTCCTGGTGCTCGTGTTCTTGATGTTGCTGCACAGGTTCCCGAGATCCTGAACGGTGATGAGCACGTCTGAGCTGTTGTGTTGAACGTGGGAGCGAACGACATCAGGCTGAGGTCTGAAGGACTACAGGAGCCTAATCGAGACAGTACGCAACACATCGCCTGAGGTAACGAGCCTTGCACATCGAACCCTTTCTGTGTCTTCTTTAATCGTTTCTAGATTCTTTTTTAAAGATAAATCAATTAGAAGACGACTAATGAAACTTAGTCGAAAAAAAAATACATTTCTAATCCTTAAGCATATCCACGCACATGCTATTTAGCAGGCGCTGAACTGTTCAATTACTGGCCAGAATTGAACAGTTAAAGCCCCACGTTGGGCGCCATGTTTTACAGAATGTGTGTGCTTTAATCTGAACACCTTTTAACCTTATTATTTATTATCCTCAGGTTAGGTCTAGTAAGTCAAATCTGCCCTAAATCGTAAGCATTCGAATGGTATTTACAATTGTTCAGATGACTTCTCTGTGGTCAGTTCTTGCTTAAGGTTTATTAACAACACTGCTAGACGATTACTTGTAATTAGCATTAGTTATTTATTAATGTAAATATTCTAGAAATAAAAGTTAGGGTCAAACTTAAATTCTTTATGCTGCAAAACTCTGGAATCTACTCCTGTGTAAGGGAAATCTTTATGGACCTCAGCTATGCTAATTATTTCCCATCTGTTTTCTGCTGTTATCTCGGGACGCTTGTCTCGAGAAAAATGATGTTCGTCAACTCCAGTTTGTCGGAGCTGCTGTACTGCACGTGGGAGTGAACAACATCAGGCTGAGGTTCTGAAGAAGTTCTACAGGAGCCTGATCGAGACAGTATGCAACACATCGCCTGAAGCAACGATCATCGTGTCTGGACCGCTTCCCATGTACAGACAAGGACAGGAAAGGTTCAGTAGATTATTTGCACACACGTAATAAATAGTAAGTCAAAGTCCAAATCACAGTCTTTGTTGTCCAAACTTAATTGATATGTTTAGTGTCGAACATTATATTGAAACTGTGTCTATTCCTCGTTTAGTGACGCCTGTGGAGAGACGACTCTGCCTGTGGAGAGACGACTCTGCCTGTGAGCTGCTGGATTGGCGGTCCGCGCTTGAAACATCACACGCCGATGCTCACAAGTCAGTCGTTAGTTACTCTTTGACTCTGACTTCGTCTACTCCATGCGTTTCTCTGCCCAGGAGGACGCGATCATCTCTGGCTTCATTCACTCTGGCACGACACAACACCATGGATCACACAGCGGAAGACACGAGCCAGCACCAGAGCTAGAACCTCTCCGCCGCCCCTCCCGGTCTTCGAGATCTCGACCCGGAACCGCTTCTCCCCTCTTCGCGAGTCCGAACGTGACGCCACCGTGATCATGGGCACGTCCATGGTCCGTCATGTCTGTGCTAGCTCAGGTAAGGATAAGGTGCACACTCACTGCTATCTTGGTGCTCATGTTCTTGATGTTGCTGCACAGGTTCCTGAGATCCTGAACGGTTATGAGCGCGTCGGAGCTGTTATGCTGAACTCGGGAGCGAACGACATCAGGCTGAGGTTCTGAAGATGGACTACAGGAGCCTGGTCAAGACTGTACACAACACATCGCCTGAAGCAACGATCATGTTTGGACTGCTTCCCACTTACAGACATGACTAGTAAGTCAAAGTCCAAATCACAGTTTTTGTTGTCCAAACTTAATTGATATGCTTAGTGTGGAACATTATATTGAAACTGTCTATTCCTCGTTTAGTGACGCCTGTGGAGAGACGACTCTGCCTGTGAGCTGCTGGATTGGCGGTCAGCGCTTGAAACATCACAAGCCGATGTTCACTAGTCAGTGGTTAGTTACTCTTTGACTCTGACTTCGTCTACTCCATGCGTTTCTCTGCCCAGAAGGACGCGATCATCTCTGGCTTCATTCAGTCCGGCACAGACAACACCATGGATCACACAGCGGAAGACACGAGCCAGGACCAGAGCTAGAACCTCTCTGCCGCCCCTCCCGGTCTTCGAGATCTCGACCCAAAACGCTTCTCCCCTCTTCGCGAGTCGAAAAGCGATGACGCCGTGATAAGCGGCACGTCCATGATCCGTCATGTCCGTGCTACCTCAGGTAAGGATAAGGTGTGCACTCACTGCTTTCTTGGTGCTCATGTTCTTGATGTTGCTGCACAGGTTCCTGAGATCCTGAACGGTTATGAGCGCGTCGGAGCTGTTAGCCTGATGTCGTTCGCTCCCGAGTTCAGCATGAGGTTCTGAAGATGGACTACAGGAGCCTGGTCAAGACTGTACACAACACATCGCCTGAAGCAACGATCATGTTTGGACTGCTTCCCACTTACAGACATGACTAGTAAGTCAAAGTCCAAATCACAGTTTTTGTTGTCCAAACTTAATTGATATGCTTAGTGTGGAACATTATATTGAAACGGTCTATTCCTCGTTTAGTGACGCCTGTGGAGAGACGACTCTGCCTGTGAGCTGCTGGATTGGCGGTCAGCGCTTGAAACATCACAAGCTGATGTTCACTAGTCAGTGGTTAGTTACTCTTTGACTCTGACTTCGTCTACTCCATGCGTTTCTCTGCCCAGAAGGACGCGATCATCTCTGGCTTCATTCAGTCCGGCACAGACAACACCATGGATCACACAGCGGAAGACACGAGCCAGGACCAGAGCTAGAACCTCTCTGCCGCCCCTCCCGGTCTTCGAGATCTCGACCCGAAACGCTTCTCCCCTCTTCGCGAGTCGAAAAGCGATGACTCCGTGATAAGCGGCACGTCCATGATCCGTCATGTCCGTGCTACCTCAGGTAAGGATAAGGTGTGCACTCACTGCTTTCCTGGTGCTCGTGTTCTTGATGTTGCTGCACAGGTTCCCAAGATCCTGAACGGTGATGAGCACGTCTGAGCTGTTGTGTTGAACTTGGGAGCGAACGACATCAGGCTGAGGTTCTGAAGGACTACAGGAGCCTAATCGAGACGGTACGCAACACATCGCCTGAAGTAACGAGCCTTGCACATCTAACCCTTTCTGTGTCTTCTTTAATCGTTTCTAGATTCTTTTTTAAAGATATCCACGCACATGCTATTTAGCAGGCGCTGAACTGTTCAATTACTGGCCAGATTTGAACAGTTAAAGCCCCACGTTGGGCGCCATGTTTTACAGAGTGTGTGCTTTAATCTTAACACCTTTTAACCTTATTATTTATTATCCTCAGGTTAGGTCTAGTAAGTCAAATCTGCCCTAAATCATAAGCATTCGAATGGTATTTACAATTGTTCAGATGACTTCTCTGTGGTCAGTTCTTGCTTAAGGTTTATTAACAACACTGCTAGACGCTTACTTGTAATTAGCATTAGTTATTTATTAATGTAAATATTCTAGAAATAAAAGTTAGGGTCAAACTTAAATTCTTTATGCTGCAAAACTCTGGAATCTACTCCTGTGTAAGGGAAATCTTTATGGACCTCAGCTATGCTAATTATTTCCCATCTGTTTTCTGCTGTTATCTCGGGACGCTTGTCTCGAGAAAAATGATGTTCGTCAACTCCAGTTTGTCGGAGCTGCTGTACTGCACGTGGGAGTGAACAACATCAGGCTGAGGTTCTGAAGAAGTTCTACAGGAGCCTGATCGAGACGGTATGCAACACATCGCCTGAAGCAACGATCATCGTGTCTGGACCGCTTCCCATGTACAGACAAGGACAGGAAAGGTTCAGTAGATTATTTGCGCACACCTAATAAATAGTAAGTCAAAGTCCAAATCACAGTCTTTGTTGTCCAAACTTAATTGATATGTTTAGTGTCGAACATTATATTGAAACTGTGTCTATTCCTCGTTTAGTGACGCCTGTGGAGAGACGACTCTGCCTGTGGAGAGACGACTCTGCCTGTGAGCTGCTGGATTGGCGGTCCGCGCTTGAAACATCACACGCCGATGCTCACAAGTCAGTGGTTAGTTACTCTTTGACTCTGACTTCGTCTACTCCATGCGTTTCTCTGCCCAGGAGGACGCGATCATCTCTGGCTTCATTCACTCTGGCACGATACAACACCATGGATCACACAGCGGAAGACACGAGCCAGCACCAGAGCAAGAACCTCTCCGCCGCCCCTCCCGGTCTTCGAGATCTCGACCCGGAACCGCTTCTCCCCTCTTCGCGAGTCCGAACGCGACGCCACCGTGATCATGGGCACGTCCATGGTCCGTCATGTCTGTGCTAGCTCAGGTAAGGATAAGGTGCACACTCACTGCTATCTTGGTGCTCATGTTCTTGATGTTGCTGCACAGGTTCCTGAGATCCTGAACGGTTATGAGCGCGTCGGAGCTGTTATGCTGAACTCGGGAGCGAACGACATCAGGCTGAGGTTCTGAAGATGGACTACAGGAGCCTGGTCAAGACTGTACGCAACACATCGCCTGAAGCAACGATCATGTTTGGACTGCTTCCCACTTACAGACATGACTAGTAAGTCAAAGTCCAAATCACAGTTTTTGTTGTCCAAACTTAATTGATATGCTTAGTGTGGAACATTATATTGAAACTGTCTATTCCTCGTTTAGTGACGCCTGTGGAGAGACGACTCTGCCTGTGAGCTGCTGGATTGGCGGTCAGCGCTTGAAACATCACAAGCCGATGTTCACTAGTCAGTGGTTAGTTACTCTTTGACTCTGACTTCGTCTACTCCATGCGTTTCTCTGCCCAGAAGGACGCGATCATCTCTGGCTTCATTCAGTCCGGCACAGACAACACCATGAATCACACAGCGGAAGACACAAGCCAGGACCAGAGCTAGAACCTCTCTGCCGCCCCTCCCGGTCTTCGAGATCTCGACCCGAAACGCTTCTCCCCTCTTCGCGGGTCGAAAAGCGATGACGCCGTGATAAGCGGCACGTCCATGATCCGTCATGTCCGTGCTACCTCAGGTAAGGATAAGGTGTGCACTCACTGCTTTCCTGGTGCTCGTGTTCTTGATGTTGCTGCACAGGTTCCCGAGATCCTGAACGGTGATGAGCACGTCTGAGCTGTTTTGTTAAACGTGGGAGCGAACGACATCAGGCTGAGGTTCTGAAGGACTACAGGAGCCTAATCGAGACGGTACGCAACACATCGCCTGACGTAACGAGCCTTGCACATCTAACCCTTTTTGTGTCTTCTTTAATCTTTTCTAGATTCTTTTTTAAAGATAAATCAATTAGAAGACGACTAATGAAACTTATATCCACGCACATGCTATTTAGCAGGCGCTGAACTGTTCAATTACTGGCCAGAATTGAACAGTTAAAGCCCCACGTTGGGCGCTATGTTTTACAGAGTGTGTGCTTTAATCTTAACACCTTTTAACCTTATTATTTTTTTTATCCTCAGGTTAGGTCTAGTAAGTCAAATCTGCCCTAAATCATAAGCATTCGAATGGTATTTACAATTGTTCAGATGACTTCTCTGTGGTCAGTTCTTGCTTAAGGTTTATTAACAACACTGTTAGACGCTTACTTGTAATTAGCATTAGTTATTTATTAATGTAAATATTCTAGAAATAAAAGTTAGGGTCAAACTTAAATTCTTTATGCTGCAAAACTCTGGAATCTACTCCTGTGTAAGGGAAATCTTTATGGACCTCAACTATGCTAATTATTTCCCATCTGTTTTCTGCTGTTATCTCGGGACGCTTGTCTCGAGAAAAATGATGTTCGTCAACTCCAGTTTGTCGGAGCTGCTGTACTGCACGTGGGAGTGAACAACATCAGGCTGAGGTTCTGAAGAAGTTCTACAGGAGCCTGATCGAGACGGTATGCAACACATCGCCTGAAGCAACGATCATCGTGTCTGGACCGCTTCCCATGTACAGACAAGGACAGGAAAGGTTCAGTAGATTATTTGCGCACACCTAATAAATAGTAAGTCTTTGACTCTGACTTCGTCTACTCCATGCGTTTCTTTGCCCAGAAGGACGCGATCATCTCTGGCTTCATTCAGTCCGGCACAGACAACACCATGGATCACACAGCGGAAGACACGAGCCAGGACCAGAGCTAGAACCTCTCTGCCGCCCCTCCCGGTCTTCGAGATCTCGACCCGAAACGCTTCTCCCCTCTTCGCGAGTCGAAAAGCGGTGACGCCGTGATAAGCGGCACGTCCATGATCCGTCATGTCCGTGCTACCTCAGGTAAGGATAAGGTGTGCACTCACTGCTTTCCTGGTGCTCATGTTCTTGATGTTGCTGCACAGGTTCCCGAGATCCTGAACGGTGATGAGCACGTCTGAGCTGTTGTGTTAAACGTGGGAGCGAACGACATCAGGCTGAGGTTCTGAAGGACTACAGGAGCCTAATCGAGACGGTACGCAACACATCGCCTGAAGTAACGAGCCTTGCACATCTAACCCTTTCTGTGTCTTCTTTAATCTTTTCTAGATTCTTTTTTAAAGATAAATCAATTAGAAGACGACTAATGAAACTTAGTCGAAAAAAAAAACATTTCTAATCCTTAAGCATATCCACGCACATGTTATTTAGCAGGCGCTGAACTGTTCAATTACTGGCCAGAATTGAACAGTTAAAGCCCCACGTTGGGCGCCATGTTTTACAGAGTGTGTGCTTTAATCTTAACACCTTTTAACTAGGGCTGTGCAAAAGTTAATTGCGATTAATCGCATCCAAAATAAAAGTCTGTGTTTACATGGTATATTTGTGTGTTGTATATAATTATTTTGTATATATAAATACACACACATGTATGTATATGTTTAAGAAAATGTGTTATTCCTATATAAAATATTTATATTTATAGAATATAGATTATGTATTTATATATATATATATATACAGAATTTAAGCGCAAATAATTCTTAAATGTATACATGCATGCATAGATATTTATATATACAAAATTATATACAGCACACTCAAATATATTATGTAAAACAGACTTTTATTTTGGATGCGATTAATCGCAATTAACTTTTGCACAGCCCTACTTTTAACCTTATTATTTATTATCCTCAGGTTAGGTCTAGTAAGTCAAATCTGCCCTAAATCATAAGCATTCGAATGGTATTTACAATTGTTCAGATGACTTCTCTGTGGTCAGTTCTTGCTTAAGGTTTATTAACAACACTGCTAGACGCTTACTTGTAATTAGCATTAGTTATTTATTAATGTAAATATTCTAGAAATAAAAGTTAGGGTCAAACTTAAATTCTTTATGCTGCAAAACTCTGGAATCTACTCCTGTGTAAGGGAAATCTTTATGGACCTCAACTATGCTAATTATTTCCCATCTGTTTTCTGCTGTTATCTCGGGACGCTTGTCTCGAGAAAAATGATGTTCGTCAACTCCAGTTTGTCGGAGCTGCTGTACTGCACGTGGGAGTGAACAACATCAGGCTGAGGTTCTGAAGAAGTTCTACAGGAGCCTGATCGAGACGGTATGCAACACATCGCCTGAAGCAACGATCATCGTGTCTGGGCCGCTTCCCATGTACAGACAAGGACAGGAAAGGTTCAGTAGATTATTTGCGCACACCTAATAAATAGTAAGTCTTTGACTCTGACTTCGTCTACTCCATGCGTTTCTTTGCCCAGAAGGACGCGATCATCTCTGGCTTCATTCAGTCCGGCACAGACAACACCATGGATCACACAGCGGAAGACACGAGCCAGGACCAGAGCTAGAACCTCTCTGCCGCCCCTCCCGGTCTTCGAGATCTCGACCCGAAACGCTTCTCCCCTCTTCGCGAGTCGAAAAGCGGTGACGCCGTGATAAGCGGCACGTCCATGATCCGTCATGTCCGTGCTACCTCAGGTAAGGATAAGGTGTGCACTCACTGCTTTCCTGGTGCTCATGTTCTTGATGTTGCTGCACAGGTTCCCGAGATCCTGAACGGTGATGAGCACGTCTGAGCTGTTGTGTTAAACGTGGGAGCGAACGACATCAGGCTGAGGTTCTGAAGGACTACAGGAGCCTAATCGAGACGGTACGCAACACATCGCCTGAAGTAACGAGCCTTGCACATCTAACCCTTTCTGTGTCTTCTTTAATCTTTTCTAGATTCTTTTTTAAAGATAAATCAATTAGAAGACGACTAATGAAACTTAGTCGAAAAAAAAAAACATTTCTAATCCTTAAGCATATCCACGCACATGTTATTTAGCAGGCGCTGAACTGTTCAATTACTGGCCAGAATTGAACAGTTAAAGCCCCACGTTGGGCGCCATGTTTTACAGAGTGTGTGCTTTAATCTTAACACCTTTTAACTAGGGCTGTGCAAAAGTTAATTGCGATTAATCGCATCCAAAATAAAAGTCTGTGTTTACATAGTATATTTGTGTGTTGTATATAATTATTTTGTATATATAAATACACACACATGTATGTATATGTTTAAGAAAATGTGTTATTCCTATATAAAATATTTATATTTATAGAATATAGATTATGTATTTATATATATATATATATACAGAATTTAAGCGCAAATAATTCTTAAATGTATACATGCATGCATAGATATTTATATATACAAAATTATATACAGCACACTCAAATATATTATGTAAAACAGACTTTTATTTTGGATGCGATTAATCGCAATTAACTTTTGCACAGCCCTACTTTTAACCTTATTATTTATTATCCTCAGGTTAGGTCTAGTAAGTCAAATCTGCCCTAAATCATAAGCATTCGAATGGTATTTACAATTGTTCAGATGACTTCTCTGTGGTCAGTTCTTGCTTAAGGTTTATTAACAACACTGCTAGACGCTTACTTGTAATTAGCATTAGTTATTTATTAATGTAAATATTCTAGAAATAAAAGTTAGGGTCAAACTTAAATTCTTTATGCTGCAAAACTCTGGAATCTACTCCTGTGTAAGGGAAATCTTTATGGACCTCAGCTATGCTAATTATTTTCCATCTGTTTTCTGCTGTTATCTCGGGACGCTTGTCTCGAGAAAAATGATGTTCGTCAACTCCAGTTTGTCGGAGCTGCTGTACTGCAAGTGGGAGTGAACAACATCAGGCTGAGGTTCTGAAGAAGTTCTACAGGAGCCTGATCGAGACGGTATGCAACACATCGCCTGAAGCAACGATCATCGTGTCTGGGCCGCTTCCCATGTACAGACAAGGACAGGAAAGGTTCAGTAGATTATTTGCGCACACCTAATAAATAGTAAGTCAAAGTCCAAATCACAGTCTTTGTTGTCCAAACTTAATTGATATGTTTAGTGTCGAACATTATATTGAAACTGTGTCTATTCCTCGTTTAGTGACGCCTGTGGAGAGACGACTCTGCCTGTGGAGAGACGACTCTGCCTGTGGAGAGACGACTCTGCCTGTGGAGAGACGACTCTGCCTGTGAGCTGCTGGATTGGCGGTCAGCGCTTGAAACATCACACGCCGATGCTCACAAGTCAGTGGTTAGTTACTCTTTGACTCTGACTTCGTCTACTCCATGCGTTTCTCTGCCCAGGAGGACGCGATCATCTCTGGCTTCATTCACTCTGGCACGACACAACACCATGGATCACACAGCGGAAGACACGAGCCAGCACCAGAGCTAGAACCTCTCCGCCGCCCCTCCCGGTCTTCGAGATCTCGACCCGAAACGCTTCTCCCCTCTTCGCGAGTCCGAACGCGACGCCACCGTGATCATGGGCACGTCCATGGTCCGTCATGTCTGTGCTAGCTCAGGTAAGGATAAGGTGCACACTCACTGCTATCTTGGTGCTCATGTTCTTGATGTTGCTGCACAGGTTCCTGAGATCCTGAACGGTTATGAGCGCGTCGGAGCTGTTATGCTGAACTCCGGAGCGAACGACATCAGGCTGAGGTTCTGAAGGACTACAGGAGCCTGGTCAAGACTGTACGCAACACATCGCCTGAAGCAACGATCATGTTTGGACTGCTTCCCACTTACAGACATGACTAGTAAGTCAAAGTCCAAATCACAGTTTTTGTTGTCCAAACTTAATTGATATGCTTAGTGTGGAACATTATATTGAAACTGTCTATTCCTCATTTAGTGACGCCTGTGGAGAGACGACTCTGCCTGTGAGCTGCTGGATTGGCGGTCAGCGCTTGAAACATCACAAGCCGATGTTCACTAGTCAGTGGTTAGTTACTCTTTGACTCTGACTTCGTCTACTCCATGCGTTTCTCTGCCCAGGAGGACGCGATCATCTCTGGCTTCATTCACTCTGGCACGACACAACACCATGGATCACACAGCGGAAGACACGAGCCAGGACCAGAGCTAGAACCTCTCTGCCGCCCCTCCCGGTCTTCGAGATCTCGACCCGAAGTGCTTCTCCCCTCTTCGCGAGTCGAAAAGCGATGACGCCGTGATAAGCGGCACGTCCATGATCCGCCATGTCCGTGCTACCTCAGGTAAGGATAAGGTGTGCACTCACTGCTTTCCTGGTGTTCGTGTTCTTGATGTTGCTGCACAGGTTCCCGAGGTCCTGAACGGTGATGAGCACGTCTGAGCTGTTGTGTTAAACGTGGGAGCAAACGACATCAGGCTGAGGTTCTGAAGGACTACAGGAGCCTAATCGAGACGGTACGCAACACATTGCCTGAAGTAACGAGCCTTGCACATCTAACCCTTTTTGTGTCTTCTTTAATCTTTTCTAGATTCTTTTTTAAAGATAAATCAATTAGAAGACGACTAATGAAACTTAGTCGAAAAAAAAAATACATTTCTAATCCTTAAGCATATCCACGCACATGCTATTTAGCAGGCGCTGAACTGTTCAGTTACTGGCCAGAGTTGAACAGTTAAAACCCCACGTTGGGTGCCATGTTTTACAGAGTGTGTGCTTTAATCTTAACACCTTTTAACCTTATTATTTTTTATCCTCAGATTAGGTCTAGTAAGTCAAATCTGCCCTAAATCATAAGCATTCGAATGGTATTTACAATTGTTCAGATGACTTCTCTGTGGTCAGTTCTTGCTTAAGGTTTATTAACAACACTGTTAGACGCTTACTTGTAATTAGCATTAGTTATTTATTAATGTAAATATTCTAGAAATAAAAGTTAGGGTCAAACTTAAATTCTTTATGCTGCAAAACTCTGGAATCTACTCCTGTGTAAGGGAAATCTTTATGGACCTCAGCTATGCTAATTATTTTCCATCTGTTTTCTGCTGTTATCTCGGGACGCTTGTCTCGAGAAAAATGATGTTCGTCAACTCCAGTTTGTCGGAGCTGCTGTACTGCACGTGGGAGTGAACGACATCAGGCTGAGGTTCTGAAGAAGTTCTACAGGAGCCTGATCGAGACGGTATGCAACACATCGCCTGAAGCAACGATCATCGTGTCTGGACCGCTTCCCATGTACAGACAAGGACAGGAAAGGTTCAGTAGAATATTTGCGCACACCTAATAAATAGTAAGTCAAAGTCCAAATCACAGTCTTTGTTGTCCAAACTTAATTGGTATGTTTAGTGTCGAACATTATATTGAAACTGTGTCTATTCCTCGTTTAGTGACGCCTGTGGAGAGACGACTCTGCCTGTGGAGAGACGACTCTGCCTGTGAGCTGCTGGATTGGTGGTCCGCGCTTGAAACATCACACGCCGATGCTCACAAGTCAGTGGTTAGTTACTCTTTGACTCTGACTTCGTCTACTCCATGCGTTTCTCTGCCCAGAAGGACGCGATCATCTCTGGCTTCATTCAGTCCGGCACAGACAACACCATGGATCACACAGCGGAAGACACGAGCCAGGACCTGAGCTAGAACCTCTCTGCCGCCCCTCCCGGTCTTCGAGATCTCGACCCGAAACGCTTCTCCCCTCTTCGCGAGTCGAAAAGCGATGACGCCGTGATAAGCGGCACGTCCATGATCCGTCATGTCCGTGCTACCTCAGGTAAGGATAAGGTGTGCACTCACTGCTTTCCTGGTGCTCGTGTTCTTGATGTTGCTGCACAGGTTCACGAGATCCTGAACGGTGATGAGCACGTCTGAGCTGTTCTGTTGAACATGGGAGCGAACGACATCAGGCTGAGGTTCTGAAGGACTACAGGAGCCTAATCGAAACGGTACGCAACACATCGTCTGAAGTAACGAGCCTTGCACATCTAACCCTTTCTGTGTCTTCTTTAATCGTTTCTAGATTCTTTTTTAAAGATAAATCAATTAGAAGATGACTAATGAAACTTAGTCGAAAAAAAAAATACATTTCTAATCCTTAAGCATATCCACGCACATGCTATTTAGCAGGCGCTGAACTGTTCAATTACTGGCCAGAATTGAACAGTTAAAGCCCCACGTTGGGCGCCATGTTTTACAGAGTGTGTGCTTTAATCTTAACACCTTTTAACCTTATTATTTATTATCCTCAGGTTAGGTCTAGTAAGTCAAATCTGCCCCAAATCATAAGCATTCGAATGGTATTTACAATTGTTCAGATGACTTCTCTGTGGTCAGTTCTTGCTTAAGGTTTATTAACAACACTGCTAGACGCTTACTTGTAATTAGCATTAGTTATTTATTAATGTAAATATTCTAGAAATAAAAGTTAGGGTCAAACTTAAATTCTTTATGCTGCAAAACTCTGGAATCTACTCCTGTGTAAGGGAAATCTTTATGGACCTCAGCTATGCTAATTATTTCCCATCTGTTTTCTGCTGTTATCTCGGGACGCTTGTCTCGAGAAAAATGATGTTCGTCAACTCCAGTTTGTCGGAGCTGCTGTACTGCACGTGGGAGTGAACAACATCAGGCTGAGGTTCTGAAGAAGTTCTACAGGAGCCTGATCGAGACGGTATGCAACACATCGCCTGAAGCAACGATCATCGTGTCTGGACCGCTTCCCATGTACAGACAAGGACAGGAAAGGTTCAGTAGATTATTTGCACACACCTAATAAATAGTAAGTCAAAGTCCAAATCACAGTCTTTGTTGTCCAAACTTAATTGATATGTTTAGTGTCGAACATTATATTGAAACTGTGTCTATTCCTCGTTTAGTGACGCCTGTGGAGAGACGACTCTGCCTGTGAGCTGCTGGATTGGCGGTCCGCGCTTGAAACATCACACGACGATGTTCACAAGTCAGTGGTTAGTTACTCTTTGACTCTGACTTCGTCTACTCCATGCGTTTCTCTGCCCAGGAGGACGCGATCATCTCTGGCTTCATTCACTCTGGCACGACACAACACCATGGATCACACAGCGGAAGACACGAGCCAGCACCAGAGCTAGAACCTCTCCGCCGCCCCTCCCGGTCTTCGAGATCTCGACCCGAAACGCTTCTCCCCTCTTCGCGAGTCCGAACGCGACGCCACCGTGATCATGGGCACGTCCATGGTCCGTCATGTCTGTGCTAGCTCAGGTAAGGATAAGGTGCACACTCACTGCTATCTTGGTGCTCATGTTCTTGATGTTGCTGCACAGGTTCCTGAGATCCTGAACGGTTATGAGCGCGTCGGAGCTGTTATGCTGAACTCGGGAGCGAAAGACATCAGGCTGAGGTTCTGAAGGACTACAGGAGCCTGGTCGAGACGGTACGCAACACATCGCCTGACGCAACGATCATTGTGTCTGAACCGCTTCCCTCTTACAGACAAGGATGGGAAAGGTTCAGTAGATTATTTGCACTAATTGAATTATATATAATTGAATATTATTGAATTGTATATATATATATATATATATATATATATATATATATACAATAATTGAATTGTCATTGTGTAATGAACAGAAATTGCTCTTTGTAAATTGGAATCTGTTCTGCGAGAGACCTAGGCTCTATTATGCTTTACCAGAATCGGAGCGGCTGTTCTGTCGGACAACATCTCCAAGACGTTACACACCTAATGACTAGTAAGTCAAAGTCGCTCCTTTGAAAGCAATGTTTCTCCTGGTTCCATCTCTTGGACTGATGTCTCTGCCTGTAAGGCTATCTTTTGCCATCCTAATATACGAGAATCACCCCATGTATATGGTTGTATAAAAGTCATGCTGGATTTTTCCTGGGCTTTTGCTGCCATAGCTTAGCCTCTTTGGAATAGACTTATTAGACTTTCAATCACCCTTCAACTTATTTCTTATGTGCACATCTAACCCGTTTTTGGTGTTAAATAATCTTTTCTAGATTAGTATCTTTTTTCGACTAAGTTTGTCTAGTCGTCTTCTATTTGGTGATGTATCTTTTTTTTCCAAAAAAAGAAAATAAATTTTTAATCCTTATGCATATCCACGCACATGCTATTTAGAAGGCACTTAACTGTTCAATTACTGGCCAGAATTGAACAGTTAAAGCCCCACGTTGGGCGCCATGTTTTACGGTGTGTGTGTGCGCCTTAATTTTAACACCTTTAACATTATTATTTTTTATCTTCAGGTTAGGTCGACTAAGTCAAATCTGCCCTAAATCATAAGCATTCGAATGGTACTTACAATTTGTTCAGATGACTTCTCTGTGGTCAGTTCTTGCTTAAGGATTATTAACGACACTGTTCGACAATTGCTTGTAATTAACATTAGTTATTTATTAATATAAATATTCCAGAAATAAAAGTTAGGCTCAAACTTAAATTCTTTACGCTCAAACTCTGGAATATCCTTCCCGATATGGTTTGACGCTCTGACTCGCTGTAAAGTTTAAAACCAGACTAAAGACGCATCTCTTTAGCCAAGCATTCACATACTGCTTACCTTTTATTCCTCTGTTGAATCAGATCGAATGCTTTTAACACTTTAAAACTTGAAGAGTCTGTAGGTTACTTGCATAGGTTGCGTAGTATTTACAGTCATTACTTTTCCTGTGTGTATTGCGTGAATGATGGGTGGTTGGGCAGATATTGTGTTATTGCGGTAGGTGGTATGCCATACGGAACTGTTGCCAATGAAACGCATTACCGCGACAGTGGGGCTCGACAGCCTTAGTCAAACGGGTTGGCGCGTATGGTTGGGTTGTGGAGAGTTTGTGAGTGTTTTTTAACATCTACTCCTGTGTAATGGAAATCATTATGAACATCAGCTATGCTAATAATTTCCCATCTGTTTTCTGCCGTTATCTCGGGACGCTTGTCCCGAGAAAAATGGCGTTCGTCAGCTCCAGTTTGTATCCAGCCTCTCATGGAGACTTCAGATGCCCCAACACCTGCAATGAGAAGACTAAATGCCTGTGAAGAGACGACTCAACACCTGTGAAAGATGACTCGATGCCTGTGGAGAGACGACTCAATGCTGGCGATATGTTACGCCCTTAATATTACATGATTATCCAAATGTAATTTTCCATGTACTTTTCTGTAATGCACTTTCTGTAAAGCTGCTTTGAAACAAGTATTGTGAAAGGACTATACAAACAAACTTGAATTCACTTGCAGGGCCAACAGACTTGACTTGTGTGGATCCTGACTTGTGTTCAGATCCTGACATGTGTTTGACTTGTGTGGATCTTGACTTGTGGGTCTTGACTTGTGTTTGACTTGTGTGGATCTTGACTTGTGGGTTTTGACTTGAGTGGATCTTGACTTGTGTTGATCTTGACTTGTGGGTCTTGACTTGAGTGGATCTTGACTTGTGGGTCTTGACTTGTTTGACTTCAACCGTTGGAATTGGGTGGGTGGGTCTTGTGTTTGAGGAGGTGAAGGGTTGAAACCAACCCTGGACAACTCAGTCTAAGACCAAAAGTCAATCAACTGCAGGTGCAAATCAAAGTTACTTAAGCTACAATATATAGGGGTGTATCACACTCACAAAGACTTTCTTTTTTCAGTTTTTTGTTTTTATTTATATTATACTAAATGTAATTTTTGTATTTATGGTTTTGCCTCTTGTTCCATTTAAGATCAAGTTTGTCTGTCCTTTTTTTTTAATCCCTTTCTAATTTGACCCTTTTGTCTGTCTTTGCATTTATGGTATATTTAGGTTTTTATTTTTATTGTTTTTTTAAATCATAGATCTTTCACTGTTTTCTAACATTTTCTGTCTGCTTTTTATGCCATTTTTGCCTTTCTTATATTGTAAAGCTTTGTATTGAAGTTGTAAACTTACTTTGTTGCATTTTGTTACACTTGATTTTGTTTGTTTTATTTTAATTTCTTTGTTTTTTTTTTACTTGGGTTATGGTCCATATTTGTTTCCTTGTTCTGTTTTTTTTAAAGCCTTTTGTTAACCTTTGTTTCTACTCTTGTATGATTTTATTTGTGCCCATATGCAACTTTGTGTAATTTGAAACACCCCATTTGTGAATCCTAACCTTTATTGGCATTTTTAAAATTACTTTAAGTTTTTGTGAGGTTTATAATCGGTTTTGGTTTATTTTGTGTTCCATTATCCTGTGTTGGCCGGTCCCTCCAGATGTTTAGACAATCCAGTCTGATGTCCTTCACATTCAGCCTCTCATTGATGCTGCTGCTCCTCCTCCCCCCTCCTCTACCCGTGTCTAGTTAATGCGGCCTGTGTTTGTTGACTACTTTCAGCCCTTTGGTTCATCCTTCATTTTACCCTTTACACCTTGAGTCCACCTTTGTGCCAAGCCCCAGACTTGTGGCGGAGCTGGTAATCTGAGGCCCAAGACAGGTCGACAGAGTGAAAGTTAGGTTGATGCTCTATCAGGTCCTCCATGGGCAGTTATTGCCCTGCAGTGCAGTGGTCTTGTCTCTGCCCAGGTCCCCATCTCTAATGGCTCCATCTGAGTTGGTTGTCCACCGAGTTGTCACTGGCACATTCACCAAAGGTCCCCCCTATCCTTTTATTGACTGTGTTTTGGCTCTACATCCCATCCTAAAGCAGCTTTGTCCACTTGACTTATTTTTGCTACTTTGTATTGTTTAACCTTGTTTTTTGTATTTCAGCACATTTTAGGTTTTTATTTTAGGATTTTTTATGCCCTCTATATTTCAATCAGTCTGTCTTTTTTTTCCTTTTGTACAGTATTTTATTTACTAACTTCTATTTAAACTTTGTTCTGTGCCCTTTATGGTCTTGTCTAAGCTATTCTAAGACAGAACAAAATAAAGTTGTCAAGCATAAAAGCTGCATGTCTCAGATTATTCTTCCTATTGCCCTTTAGTGTTTGTATTTCTGCTGTTTGCCTTTCATGCCTCTGCCAGTTAAGTCCCTTTTTTGTGCCCTGTTGTAGTGATGGTTTTTACATATTTGTTCCTTGTGGTGTTAGATTAAATTTGTAATACACTTTATGCCTTAATGCTCCTTAATTTTTGTCTCTGGACTTATGTCCTTATCATGGTCTCAATGGCACTTTTTGTATTTGTGCATTTTTCCCTTTTTTTGTATTTTGATCTCTTGCCTTTGCATTTGAACCATCACTGCTCTTGTCTTTGCATTTTCCCTTAGCCTATTTTAGTTTTATTGGCTTTTTATGAGTGAATGTTTTCTATATATCTTTAATTTATGCTCCTTGCCTTGTAAGCCATTGTGCTGTTTTATGGCCCAGTCCCATTGACCATTTTTGTGCCCATTCCTATTTTTCTGGAACAGTTGTATTTTGTATTTAAATGTACTTTATAAAAGGTTTGCCTTTACTGTTTGTGCGTTTTGTAAATGTATGTGCCTGTTTATATTCTGACTGCCTTCTGTATGTTAGCATTAGTGGCTGTCTTACTACACCATTTTTCTGCTTTGATTCATCTCTATGTTCTTGTGCTGATTTTTATTTGTGCCTGATGCTGCTATTTCATTCAGCCTGTTTGAATTTTGTTCTCCCCGATGGGATGGTTGAGTTTTCTGGGTACTTGATTCATTTTCATGAACTTCTGGAAAACTGGAGATCTTTCTTTTCAAGTGTTCAGCTGCTGGACTTGGGTGGGTGGGACTTGTGTTGTACTTCAGTGGGTGGGTCTTGTCCAAGGTTGATTTTTCACCCTGCACCTCATGAGTATCAACTGCAGGTGCAAATCAAAGTCACTTAAGCTACAATATATAGGGATGCCTCCCACGCAATATATAGGGATGCCTCCCACGCAATATATAGGGATGCCTCCCACGCAATATATAGGGATGCCTCCCGTGCAGACACTTTTTTTTTCTTAAGTGTTTTAGTTACATTGTACTAATTTTGTATTTATCTTAATTAAAAAAGGGACAAACTATGGTTTCTCCTCTTGTTCCATTTGAATTTCTATTTTATGACCCTTTTGTCTGTCTTTGCATTTATTTTATATTTAGATCTTTATTTTAAAGCATTGTTTTTATTGTTAATAAATATCTTTTAACTTGTTTCTTACATTATCTGTTACCTTTTATGCCATTGTTTGCCCCTTCTTATATTGTAAAGCTTTGTATGAAAGTTGTAAACTTGTCTTGTATTTTGTTACACTTTGTTTTGTTTTTCATTTTATTTTTTAAACATTTTCAAAATGACTGTAAAGTACTTGTCGGGTTATAATCTTTTTTTTATAACCCGTTATCCTGTGTTGGCCGGTCCCTCCAGCTGTTTAAACAGTCCAGTCTGATGTCCTTCTCACTCAGCATGAAGCCTCTCATTGATGCTCCTCCCGCCTCCTCTACCCATGTTATCTATTTAATGGGGCCTGTGTCTGCTGGCTCCTTGCAGCCTTTTGCCTCATCCTTCATTGCACCTTGGGTCAACCTTTGTATTCCAGATTACCAGCTCCGCCTAGGTGTTGATCCTCTGTCTTTGTGCCAAGCCCCAGACTTAACTTTCACTCTGTCGACCTATCCGTTCCACCATGGGCAGTTATCCCTCAAGCTGTATCGGGGGTCTTGCCTTATTCCTTCAACCTCTGTGGTTCTGCCTCTGCCCTGCAGTGCAGTGGTTTGTCTTGGGTCTTCAGCTCTGCCTAAATCCTCATCTCTAATGGCTCCATCTCATTTTGTTGTCCCCCGGGTTTTGCTTGGTCCATTTACCAAAGGTCCACCTATCCTTTTATTGACTGTGCTACGGCCCTACGTCCTGGTGACCTTGTTGGGGCTTCCTGCCATGTTCTGCCTCCCTATTCCCTCCATTATCTCCTCTGTGGTGGTTCCCTCTGTCAGCACCTCCCTTGGTCACAGCTCTCTCTCAAGCTCCATATCAAAATGTCAATCATCCTCTGTCTCTTATTTAATACGGTTTCAATTTCTTTTGATTTCTTCTAGTACTGTTGTATAATTCTGTTTTCTTTGTAAGTTTAGTTGTAACTAAATGCTCCTTTTTTATTTTTATGCTGTTGATTGACTTAAATCAAAAGCATAAATACAAAATAAAATATAAAATAAACGCATTGACTTTTAATGTATTTTTTTATTTTGGTGGGAAAGTTACTTTTTGAAAAGTTACTTTTTGAAAAGTTACTTTTTGAAAAGTTACTTTTTGAAAAGTTACTTTTTGAAAAGTTACTTTTTGAAAAGTTACTTTTTCGCTTTTGTACAGTATTTTATTTATTAACTTCTATTTAAACTTTTTGTTCTCTGCCCTTTATGGTGTTGTCTAACCTATTCTAAGACAGAACAAAATAAAGTTCTCAAGCGTAAAAGCTGCACGTCTCAGATTATTCTTCCTTTGCATTCCTATATTCCCCTTAAGTGTTTGTATTTCTGCTGTTTGCCTTTTATGCCTCTGCCAGTTAAGTCCCTTTTTAGTGCCCTGTTGTAGTGATGATTTTTACATATTTATACATTGTGGTGTTTGATTAAAGGAGCATTAAGGCGTAAAGGGTATTACAAATTTAGTTTTGTCTCTGCACTTATGTCCTTATCGTGGTCTCATTGGCCCTTTTTGTATTTGTGCATTCTTCCCATTTTTGCATTTTCCATAAGCCTATTTTAGTTTTATTGGCTTTTATTATTGAATGTTTTCCGTATATCTTTAATTTATGCTCCTTGTCTTGTAAGCCATTGTGCTGTTTTATGCCCATTCCTATTTTTCTGGAACAGTTGTATTTTGTATTTAAATGTACTTTATAAAAGGTTTGCCTTTACTGTTTGTGCGTTTTGTAAATGTATGTGCCTGTTTATATTCTGACTGCCTTCTGTATGTTAGCATTAGTGGCTGTCTTACTACACCATTTTTCTGCTTTGATTCATCTCTATGTTCTTGTGCTGATTTTTATTTGTGCCTGATGCTGCTATTTCATTCAGCCTGTTTGAATTTTGTTCTCCCCGATGGGATGGTTGAGTTTTCTGGGTACTTGATTCATTTTCATGAACTTCTGGAAAACTGGAGATCTTTCTTTTCAAGTGTTCAGCTGCTGGACTTGGGTGGGTGGGACTTGTGTTGTACTTCAGTGGGTGGGTCTTGTCCAAGGTTGATTTTTCACCCTGCACCTCATGAGTATCAACTGCAGGTGCAAATCAAAGTCACTTAAGCTACAATATATAGGGATGCCTCCCGTGCAGACACTTTTTTTTCTTAAGTGTTTTAGTTACATTGTACTAATTTTGTATTTATCTTAATTAAAAAAGGGACAGACAAACTATGGTTTCTCCTCTTGTTCCATTTGAATTTCTATTTTATGACCCTTTTGTCTGTCTTTGCATTTATTTTATATTTAGATCTTTATTTTAAAGCATTGTTTTTATTGTTAATAAATATCTTTTAACTTGTTTCTTACATTATCTGTTACCTTTTATACCATTGTTTGCCCCTTCTTATATTGTAAAGCTTTGTATGAAAGTTGTAAACTTGTCTTGTATTTTGTTACACTTTGTTTTGTTTTTCATTTTAGTTTTTAAACATTTTCAAAATGACTGTAAAGTACTTGTCGGGTTATAATCTTTTTTTTTTATAACCCGTTATCCTGTGTTGGCCGGTCCCTCCAGCTGTTTAAACAGTCCAGTCTGATGTCCTTCTCACTCAGCATGAAGCCTCTCATTGATGCTCCTCCCGCCTCCTTTACCCATGTTATCTATTTAATGGGGCCTGTGTCTGCTGGCTCCTTGCAGCCTTTTGCCTCATCCTTCATTGCACCTTGGGTCAACCTTTGTATTCCAGATTACCAGCTCCGCCTAGGTGTTGATCCTCTGTCTTTGTGCCAAGCCCCAGACTTAACTTTCACTCTGTCGACCTATCCGTTCAACCATGGGCAGTTATCCCTCAAGCTGTATCGGGGGTCTTGCCTTATTCCTTCAACCTCTGTGGTTCTACCTCTGCCCTGCAGTGCAGTGGTTTGTTTTGGGTCTTCAGCTCTGCCTAAATCCTCATCTCTAATGGCTCCATCTCATTTTGTTGTCTCCTGGGTTCTGCTTGGTCCATTTACCAAAGGTCCACCTATCCTTTTATTGACTGTGCTACGGCCCTACGTCCTGGTGACCTTGTTGGGGCTTCCTGCCATGTTTTGCCTCCCTATTCCCTCCATTATCTCCTCTGTGGTGGTTCCCTCTGTCAGCACCTCCCTTGGTCACAGCTCTCTCAAGCTCCATATCAAAATGTCAATCATCCTCTGTCTCTTATTTAATACTGTTTCAATTTCTTTTGATTTCTTCTAGTACTGTTGTATATTTCTGTTTCCTTTGTATATTTCTATTTCCTTTGTAAGTTTAGTTGTAACTAAATGCTCCTTTTTATTTTTATGCTGTTGATTGACTTAATGTGTTTATTTTATATTTTATTTTGTATTTATGCTTTTGATTTGACTTTTAATGTATTTTTTTTATTTTGGTGGGAAAGTTACTTTGTGGAAAGTTACTTTTTGGAAAGTTACTTTTTGGAAAGGTACTTTTTGGAAAGGTACTTTTTGGAAAGGTACTTTTTGGAAAGGTACTTTTTGGAAAGGTACTTTTTGGAAAGGTACTTTTTGGAAAGGTACTTTTTGGAAAGGTACTTTTTGGAAAGTTACTTTTTGGAAAGTTACTTTTTGAAAAGTTACTTTTTGAAAAGTTACTTTTTGAAAAGTTACTTTTTGAAAAGTTACTTTTTGAAAAGTTACTTTTTGAAAAGTTACTTTTTGAAAAGTTACTTTTTGAAAAGTTACTTTTTGAAAAGTTACTTTTTGAAAAGTTACTTTTCAAAAAGTAACTTTTTGAAAAGTTACTTTTTGAAAAGTTACTTTTTGAAAAGTTACTTTTTGAAAAGTTACTTTTTGAAAAGTTACTTTTTGAAAAGTTACTTTTTGAAAAGTTACTTTTTGAAAAGTTACTTTTTGAAAAGTTACTTTTTGAAAAGTTACTGTTTGAAAAGTTACTGTTTGAAAAGTTACTGTTTGAAAAGTTACTGTTTGAAAAGTTACTGTTTGAAAAGTTACTGTTTGAAAAGTTACTGTTTGAAAAGTTACTGTTTGGAAAGTTACTGTTTGGAAAGTTACTTTTTGGAAAGTTACTTTTTGGAAAGTTACTTTTTGGAAAGTTACTTTTTGGAAAGTTACTTTTTGAAAAGTTACTTTTTGAAAAGTTACTGTTTGAAAAGTTACTGTTTGAAAAGTTACTGTTTGAAAAGTTACTGTTTGAAAAGTTACTGTTTGGAAAGTTACTGTTTGGAAAGTTACTTTTTGGAAAGTTACTTTTTGGAAAGTTACTTTTTGGAAAGTTACTTTTTGGAAAGTTACTTTTTGGAAAGTTACTTTTTGGAAAGTTACTTTTTGGAAAGTTACTTTTTGGAAAGTTACTTTTTGAAAAGTTACTTTTTGAAAAGTTACTTTTTGAAAAGTTACTTTTTGAAAAGTTACTTTTTGAAAAGTTACTTTTTGAAAAGTTACTTTTTGAAAAGTTACTTTTTGAAAAGTTACTTTTTGAAAAGTTACTTTTTGAAAAGTTACTTTTTGAAAAGTTACTTTTTGAAAAGTTACTTTTTGAAAAGTTACTTTTTGAAAAGTTACTTTTTGAAAAGTTACTTTTTGAAAAGTTACTTTTTGAAAAGTTACTTTTTGAAAAGTTACTTTTTGAAAAGTTACTTTTTGAAAAGTTACTTTTTGAAAAGTTACTTTTTGAAAAGTTACTTTTTGAAAAGTTACTTTTTGAAAAGTTACTTTTTGAAAAGTTACTTTTTGAAAAGTTACTTTTTGAAAAGTTACTTTTTGAAAAGTTACTTTTTGAAAAGTTACTTTTTGAAAAGTTACTTTTTGAAAAGTTACTTTTTGAAAAGTTACTTTTTGAAAAGTTACTTTTTGAAAAGTTACTTTTTGAAAAGTTACTTTTTGAAAACATCCAGTCTGATGTCCTTCTCACTCAGCATGAAGCCTCTCATTGATGCTCCTTCTGCCTCCTCTACCCATGTCATCTAGTTAATGGGGCCTGTGTCCGCTGGCTTCTTGCAGCCTTTTGGCTCATCTTTCATTGCACCTTGGGTCAACCATTGTATTCCAGATTACCATCTCTCCCTATGTGTTGATGCTCTGTCTTTGTGCCAAGCCCCGGACTTAACTTTCACTCTGTCGACCTACCCGTTCCACCATGGGCAGTTATCTCTCAAGCTGTATTGGGGGTCTTGCCTTATTCCTGCAACCCCTCTGGTTCTGCTTCTGTCCTGCAGTGCAGTGGTCTTACCTTGGGTTAGCTCTGCCTAGATCCTCATCTTTAATGGCTCCATCTCTTTTTGTTGTCCCCCGGGTTCTGCTTGGCCCATTTACCAAAGGTCCACCTATCTTTTTATCAACTGTGCTATGGCCCTACATCCTGGTGACCTTGTTGGGGCTTCCTGCCATGTTCTGCCTCACTATTCTGTCCATTTTCTCCACTGTGATGATTCCCTCTGTAAGCACCTGCCTTGGTCACAGCTCTCTCCAGCTCCACATCATCAAGCTGCCAATCATCCGCTGCCTCTTTTTAATATGGTTTTCAATTTTTTTTTGATTTCTTCTAGTACTGTTGTATATCTCTATTTCCTTTGTATATTTCTGTTTTCTTTGTAAGTTTACTTGTAACTTGATGCTCATTTTATTTTTTACCCTTATGTATAGATGTGAATTAGATGTGAATTAGATGTGTTGTATTTATGCTGTTGATTGACTTAATGTGTCTTATTTTTTTATTTATTTTTATTTTTGCTGTTTGACGTTTAATGTATTTTTTTATTTTTTAATTTATTAATTTTTTTATTTTATTATTCATGTCTTATTTTTATGTATGCTGTTTATTGACTTAATGTATTTTTTAATGTTTAAAAAAAATTCTTATTTTTATTTATAGTGTTGGTTGACTTAATGTGTTATTTATTTATTTATTTATTTATTTTAAATTTTTTTAAATAAAAATTTGTGTTTTTTTATTTTAATGTGTTATTTTTGCTGTTGATTGACTTTTAATATATTTTAATTATTTTATTTTTTGTTTTTTTGGTCTTTTTTATTTTGTTTTTACTTGTACCGTTAATTTTTAATGCATTTTTGTTTTATTGTAAAGAGTTTAATAATTTGTATTCAGAAAAATAATAAAATTAAATTTATTTTAAATGTTTTATTTATTTATTTTATTTATTTATTTATTTTTATTTTTGCTGTTTGACATTTAATGTATTTTTTAATTTATTAATTTTTTTATTTTATTTTTCATGTCTTATTTTTATTTATGCTGTTTATTGACTTAATGTATTTTTTAATGTTTAAAAAAAAAATTCTTATTTTTATTTATAGTGTTGGTTGACTTAATGTGTTATTTATTTTTTTATTTATTTTTTAATTTTTTTAAATAAAAATTGTGTTTTTTTTATTTTAATGTCTTATTTTTGCTGTTGATTGACTTTTAATATATTTTAATTATTTTATTTATTTTTTTTTATTTTGTTTTTACTTATACCGTTGATTTTTAATGCATTTTTGTTTTATTGTAAAGAGTTTAATAATTTGTATTCAGAAAAATAATAAAATTAAATTTATTTTAAAAGTTTTTTTTTTTTGGGCGGCAGGGGTAAGAGGGGTAAGAGGGGTAAGAGGGGTAAGAGGGGTAAGAGGGGTAAGAGGGGTAAGAGGGGTAAGAGGGGTAAGAGGGGTAAGAGGGGTAAGAGGGGTAAGAGGGGTAAGAGGGGTAAGAGGGGTAAGAGGGGTAAGAGGGGTAAGAGGGGTAAGAGGGGTAAGAGGGGTAAGAGGGGTAAGAGGGGTAAGAGGGGTAAGAGGGGTAAGAGGGGTAAGAGGGGTAAGAGGGGTAAGAGGGGTAAGAGGGGTAAGAGGGGTAAGAGGGGTAAGAGGGGTAAGAGGGGTAAGAGGGGTAAGAGGGGTAAGAGGGGTAAGAGGGGTAAGAGGGGTAAGAGGGGTAAGAGGGGTAAGAGGGGTAAGAGGGGTAAGAGGGGTAAGAGGGGTAAGAGGGGTAAGAGGGGTAAGAGGGGTAAGAGGGGTAAGAGGGGTAAGAGGGGTAAGAGGGGTAAGAGGGGTAAGAGGGGTAAGAGGGGTAAGAGGGGTAAGAGTTAGGGTTAGGGTTAGGGTTAGGGTTAGAGTTAGGGTTAGGGTTAGGGTTAGGGTTAGAGGTTAGGGTTAGGGTTAGGGTTAGGGTTAGGGTTAGGGTTAGGGTTAGGTTAGGGTTAGGGTTAGGGTTAGGGTTAGGGTTAGGGTTAGTTAGGGTTAGGGTTAGGGTTAGGGTTAGGGTTAGGTTAGGGTTAGGGTTAGGGTTAGGGTTAGAGGTTAGGGTTAGGGTTAGGGTTAGGGTGGGTTAGGGTTAGGTAATAGGGTAAAATGCGAAGATGAGCCCCCGGGCTCATGAGCCCCCCCCCCATTTCTCCTGGTTCCCGGGGGCCCACGTGGCTGAAACTCCGCCCATATACTAATTCGGGGGCGGGGAGTCGATTGCAAGTGGTTTGGGATCTCTAGCGCCACCAGGGGACAAGATATGGTACTGCAAATAGGGTTGACTTTCACAGTTTCAGTGGGTGGGACTTGTGTTTTTGGGGTTGGGACTTGTGTTTTTTTTGGAGGTGGGACTTGTGTTTTTTTTGGGTGGGACTTGTGTTTTTTTTGGGTGGGACTTGTGTTTTTTTTTTTTTGTAGGTTGGACTTGTGTTTTTTTTTTTTTTTTTTTTTTTTTTTTAAGGTTGGACTTGTGTTTTTTGGAGGTGGGACTTGTGTTTTTTTTGGGTGGGACTTGTGTTTTTTTTGGGTGGGACTTGTGTTTTTTTTTTTTTTTTGTAGGTTGGACTTGTGTTTTTTTTTTTTTTTTTTTTTTTAAGGTTGGACTTGTGTTTTTTGGAGGTGGGACTTGTGTTTTTTT